>NC_081415.1:193601694-193907194 GCF_030272615.1 Cryptomeria japonica | reverse complement strand
AAAGCATGATCATATCTATTAAAAGGTTTATCTTTTGATTCAAAAGGAGACATCTCTTCATAGAGGGGATCATTGAAAACAACCATGTTACTAGATTTAGTGGAAGAGTTGATAGGAATCTACCCTTGAGAGGAATCACTCGACTTATCTTTCTCATCACACCGAAATGGCATAGTAACAATGTTTATGAGTTTTTGGTAAAATGAAGGTTTGGTATCTTTAGGGTTCAAAAACTCATCTAAAGCTTCATCTAATTCATCTTGGCTATACTCATAATCAAAATAATTGCATACATCATCATAAATATGAACATCTTGCAAATAAAAATCTGACATTTTGAAATAAAAATTGCATAAAACTTAAACACACAATGCAAAGAAACAAAACACACTCTTTCTTTTCCCTTTTTTTTTTCTTTTTCTTTTTTTCTTTAATGAAAAATGAAACTTAAATGAAACACACTAAATCTAGATCTAGATCTAACAAATGCAATGCAAGAGAAAGCAATAATAGTTTCACATCGGGTTCACCAAAATGTGTAGGGGAAAAAGCAAGACTAGGCTAACATGCCCTAATCCTACCTTTTGACACACATTGTGGAATATGAAAGAGCCTAGAGGTATCACACAATTGGCTACTTCTTTTTGTGGAAGAGAGAGCCATGGGCTACCTATTAGGGTTTCTATTCCTTTGTTGTAATTGAAAGATAAAATGATGCAAGTTCAATTCCTAACCCTAAAGTGCAAGTATGAACTAATAACAAGATTGTAGAATTGAAACTAAATAATGGAAAGCTATAAACACAAGGACAAGACAAGAATGTAGATGCGTACCCAGAGTTAAAATCTGAGTGAAAATGTTCGGGACGGGGGCGCAGGCTCCACTGTCCTGATTCTGCTCCTGAAACTGTTGTTTTGCAACCTGAAAAGTTGTCGGAAATGCTGAAACTCGTTGTCTGACAGAGGGACCAGGGCACCCAGCGCCACTGTCCTAGGGACCAGGGCACCTAGCGCCCCTGTCCTGGCAGGACCAGGGTGCCCCACGCCCCTGTCCTAGTCTTTTTCCCTGAAATTTGGTGTGTAGCTCAATTTTTGTCTGCTTCTGCCGAATCTGCAACTTGCGACGTCGTCCGAATCCTGAAATCTGCACTTATATCTGAAAAGGTATAATGGGTGGCTATATAGGGTTTTTCCTTAGTCAAACCCTCACTTTTGTGATTTCCAACTCCACGAATAGCCAAGTTGTATTGTAAAAGTAGTGTGTGTGTAGACCTTGTGTGTGTGCAAGATCCTAAAATGCAAGTAAGCAAACTAGAGCAACCTAGAAAGTAAACCCTAATTGCTTGTAAATGATAATGTAAATGCTCCAAATCAAGATGCAAAGTGATATAAAGCATGAATACAAATGATATAATGAGGCTTATGCAAAGACATGAAAACAACATGAAATCATACCCAACCCCAAGGGAGGGGTACAAGCCAATCTTCAGTCGGTGATCCCTTATTGCTCTTCAATTCCTTCAAAGCCCTAAATGAAATTGATGAATACTTGATGGATGGAAGTTGAATGTTATTGAAGTCTTCAAAGATCTGCTCTTTCGCTGCATAGAAGGTCCCTGAAACCAAAATTTAGATCCTTTCAAATGAAGAAAGAGAGCTCTTATATATGAAACCCTAGGTCTTAATTTCAACTTTTGGCCAACCTAGAGATTGAATCTCCCACCAATTTCTTGGGGTTAAGCTTTATTTTATGATTGGATTGTGCTCCTAAAATTTCAGGAAAAATGTCCAGGACCGTGTGCACTCCGGGCGCCATGGTCCCGACAACTTTTCACCAAACTTTTAGGGCCATCGGATATGATGATTTTAGAGCGAATCTCGAAGTTACAAGTGATTTCGAGATGTTTTGGACCCCGAAATCAAGCCCCCATGTTCAAAATAGGACCTAATTAGGGTTTTTGATTAAATGATGTATTGGAAGAATAAAATGAATGGGGCACACTTTAATGAAAAGGGCCCAACTTTATGATATGGGAGATGATAAAAATAGAACCTTAGACCTAATTAAGTGCTAAAGGGGAAATGCAATGCAAAATGCAAAATGTGCCAAGGCGGGTGCTAAACTAGGTGTGAAATTGTACCACCCTAGCAAGTGCATACAATTTATGACGCTACATTAACAATTATGGTTTCTCCATTGTGGGGAAATTTCAAACACTTATGGATTGGAGAATCAATAGCCTTCATGGAAGATAGCCAATGGTAGCCTAACTCCACACAAAATTATTCAGATGAAGAATGATAACAAAGTTGACATCTATAGATTTAGTATGAACCTAAATAGGAAGTGTGATAGAACCAATAGTAGGACAAGAAAATCCATCAAATAACTTAACTACCACATTAGTATCAAATGTAAAGTATAAAGATATTCTTCAATGATGACATTAAGTATGCAAGAGGGATAAATAAGCACACCACGACAAGGTTTTCCTTGTATCTTCACAACTATGTATAAAGGGCCATCAGGTTCCTTAATGGTCTCACGAGGATCAAATGTGATACATAGATCCTTAGGTGTTTCTTGTATCTCTACCAGATTAACAACATTTTGGGCTATGAAAGTGAAATCAGTGAGAAAGAAAGAAGCGTGTTCAGTCTCAATCACATTAGATGTATGAGAAGGTAAAGGATTAGTGAAAATATTAAGATTTTGATTAGGAGGATCTACTGATTTGTTTCCCTTATCATTCATACCTGCCACAGATATAGTGTTATTATCAATCAAGTCTTGAACTTACATTTTAATGAAAAACATTTTTCAGTATCATGACCAGGTTGACAATGAAATTGACAAAAAGGATTATTATCAAATTTAGGTGATGTTTCTTTAGAAGGATCAACTGGTTTTATTGGAGGAAGTTTGATAATATACAAGGATTCATTCAAAGGAGTAAATTCTTTCTCTTTTGAAAAATTTAGAAATAGGAGGCACACCTGTTGTAGCATTCACATTGATGAAGCCTTTTTTTGGTTTGAACTTTGCGAATGGTTGTTGAGCACTCTCACCATTATCACTTGGAGCCATAGGAGTAGATTGCTCCATTTGATTCACAACCAGTTGATAATTGTGAAGTGTTGCGCACAACTGCGGAAAGGAAGTAAACTCAGAAAAGAGAAGTTTTTCCCTAATGCCTTTTTGCAAATTAGAAATAAAAATTCTTTGAATATCATTATCATGCATTGGAAATGAGATTTGAGAACACAAATGCTTGTATTTACCAATGAAATCAATCACTTTTTCTTTAACACCTTGTTTACAATGCATTAAAACAGTCAAAGTGACTTTAGGACCTATGTTATTTTGCAATTGTTGAATAAAAGCATTTGCTAATTGTTGAAAAGAAGTAGTAGAATAAGAAGGCAAAGAACAATACCATTGTAAAGCCTTATCTCTTAATGTTCTAGTAAACAATTTGGCAAATAATCTTTGATCATGAGCAAAGTCAATACACAAAGTTTGGAATGTTTTGAAATGTGTTAAATGATCACCTTTTCCATTATAAAGTTCCAATTTAGGGAGTTCAACATGTTTAGGAGGGACAACTCTAACAATATGAAGAGAAAGTGGGCTTGCAACATCAAATGTGGGCACACTAAACTTGGATTGACTCATTGAAGTAATTTGTTGTTGCAATGAAGATACAGTTTGAGCAAGGTTATTAATGATTGCTTTGGTTGAAGAATTTATGTTAGACATGTTTGATTGAGAAGGCAGTGTGATGTTATTGAAATAAGGCATTGATTGAGAATAAGGTGGTGGGACAGTATGGTAATTAGGCATAGGTGATGATTGGGTAGGAAATGGGACACTAAAAGGAGGAGAAAAATGAGTGGATGAATTTCCCCCTTGTATCACATTGATTGGTTGAGAGACAATAGGAATACTCATTGAAGGCGTAGATAAAGATGGAGGCACTAGTACATTTGGGTGCATTTTCCAATGAAGATTTCCAACGAACTATGGGATTTCTTTTGCTTTGTCAGATTTTAGAACGCAATTTAAGTCAAATTTCCTTTTTTTTAAAACCTTGCCTGTGTTCGTTGGAATTCTGATGATAATGGTGTTCGTCGGAAGTCCTTGTCAAATTTGGAGCAGTTTACTGACAAGCATTTCCGACGAGTTATGGGATTTCTTTTGCTTTGTCGGATTAATTTGGTTTTTTTTTTCAAAAATTACCCCATGTTTGTCAGAATTCCGATGTGTTAAAATTTCATGGATTTTACCTATTGATTGGCATATGTTGGTCTGATGATTTTCACAACCTCTTGATTTATTCTTACTTATTGGGATAAAATTAGCCAATGACCTCTCTTCCTACTGATCAGTGCGAGTTATCCCGCTAGTCTCATTGGGCATCGGGATAGCTTAAAATGTATTCAGGAAATGGACATAATTTCCCTGATGTCTTTTCCCTAGGTGTAGCTCCTCCCGATATGTTATGTCTCCTCAGCATAATCTTTGCCCCTTTATCATTGTAACCTTTGCTAATGCGTTTTACTTTTGCCAGTGTCCATCAGGATAAGTCTTACCGATAGCATCATCGACTATCAACAATACAATATTTCTCCATTGCCACTAGTGTGCGTTATACCAATAGACTTCATCAGAGTATTATATCTCGACCACATGCTTTTACTTGTGTGTTGCTATGAAGTTGACTTTTGCCGATAGTGTAGATTTCGTATTTCACGATGAAATTCTGACGAACATGTATACCTGTTGATCAACCTATGTTGGTCCGATGATTTTCATAGCCTCTTTATTTCTTCTTACTCATTGGGATAACATAAGCCAATGACTTCTCTTCCTTCTGATTGGTGTGAGTTATCCCACTAGTCTCATCAGGCATTGGGATAGCTTAAAATGTATTCAGGCGATGGCCATAATTTCCTCGATGTCTTTTCCCCCAACATATCTCCTCCTGATAATTTATGTCTCCTCAGCATAAGCTTTGACCCTTTATCACCATAACCTTTGCCAATGTGTTTTACTTTTGTCAGTGTCCATCAGGATAAGTCTTATCGATAATATCATTGGCTATCGACAATACAAGATTTCTCCATTGTCGCTAGTGTGTGTTCTACTGATAGACTTCATCGGTGTATTCTATCCCGATCGCATGCTTCTACTTGTGTGTTATTATCAGGTTGAATTTTTCTAATAGTGTAAATTTCGTATTTCACGTCAGAATTCTGACAAACATGTGGTATTTTAAGAAAAAAGTAATTACGCGCCATTATTATACATGGGCTCAGGGTGTGAAAATTGGGAGGAAGCAGACACAATTGTTGCAGATAGATGCTCGACAACAACTTTACAAGAGGTTGGTCCTTTCATTCTTGTCATCAAGATTTTTTTGCAAGTTCCTTTGCTTTCCTTGCATTCTCTTGTTCACTTTGTTTTAATGGTATCCGCTTTGGCAAAATGCTCGAGAATCGATTATATCAGACAGTTCAACAACAACATAACAACTTGAAAATTGAGGGCATCAATGGGGCCGTAACAAGAGTATGAAGGTTTCAAATAAAGTCTTAGAATACAGGTGTCCTTATTCCTCTACTCTCACTTGTTTTCTTCTGTTAAGAAGGGTTCACTTAGTTTGAGGATTTGTATATGTTTTCTTTGTTGTTATTGGTATTAGTTCTTTTAGCACTTTGTTTTGTAACTGTAGTTGGGGTCTTAACTAGAGAATAGGGTTTTCTTGTTTGTTAACTATCTCATCAAAGAGTGCCTTCATTTGTTGATTTTGTGCATTTGTTTTCTTCTAGCTTCAAACCCTAGTATTCCTTGTATTTTATTAAGGGTTTGTATAATTGTCATCCTAGGGTTTCTAACTGTCACCCTAGTTTGAGCTTTGTCTTTGTGTTAAGAATTTGTTCTAACCCTAGTTCAAGCTATGGAAGTTGGTATTCAGTTATTCTCTACTTTAAGTATGCATATCTCAAAACATTATTCTTAACCCAAATTCATGATGTGATTTCCTATATGCAATGATCCAAATATCAATAATGTTACTAATCTGAATATTGATAATGCCTTGATGCATTGATCTGAATATGTCATAAACTTTTTATACTTAATATTACCAGTATCAGTTGCAGTATCCTAATGGATATTACAAAAAGTAGAAAGCATAAATATAAAGATTGAAAAATGAATGAAATGAGTTTTTTTTTTTAATTCTACAACATAGAACATCAGTTGGAAACATATAATATATAGTGGTCTATTCTTCTTCATTCATCGTGGAACATATTTGATATTTAGTTTGTATGGGGAACACTTCCTATTACATTTTGAAGTAAATATTTATTAAATCTTAATGCTTGATTAGTTTCTGCCTTCTTTTCATAAAAGCTGAATATACTTGAGACTTTGTTCAATCTCTTGATGATGAAACCTAAGAACAATGCAGAATAGAAGTATCTAACCTATTGAACAAACATTATTCAGCTAGAATGATGTGGGTGCTCCTATCATGGAGATTCTGTGGCCTCATGTCTTTTGGTATTTATCAATCATATGTTTGTGCTCAACTATACAATGTGTCTCTTCAATTGAGTGGTTGGTTCTTACATAATTATTTTGTATTCTTTCTGATTAGTTTTATGCATTGGCTAGAAAGACAACTTGGCTTATGTACATTGCTTCTCTGAAGACATACACTTGTTTTAGTTTTTTTGATTAGTCATTATTTACCTACAATTCAATAATACAATAATATGATCAGGTGTGATCAACATATGACATTCTCAGTTCTTTTGGCGTGGTTATCTTCCTGTTATTTGTTCAATATTTGGAAAGCAATTTACATTCCGTTAAAGAAAGTAGTGTATTTTTATACTATGATTAAAGGTATTCGAATTATGCAAATTGATCATATTATATCACAATGACCTCATTTAGGAAGAGCTAATGATGACCGTGAGCATCTTCATATTCCTTGGACTACCAATGTACAATTTTCTCTCATTGAGAAGTTAGTGGATATATTGGCTTGAACATTGAATTTATATCAAATTTATCAACTAGAGAGAGCCACCAATTTGAATTAAGGAAATTCACAAGGTTATTTGCAATTTAATCTCCATGCACATAGAAAACTAATCCTAGACACATCGATTTATGTTTGATAGCCAATAACTTTGGTAAGGGTGATTCTGATTTTAGAATTAGCGATCTATGGCACAACCTGAGTTTAAATTGTATATAGTCACTCAGCTCGAAGTTGTCAAGTTGTATGAGAAAACAACCACATATCAATGCAATTAGGATAAAATGCATGTCTACTAGTATATGATGTGTGATGGAAAGCACTGAAGGCCACGCTGTCATCAGAGATCCATGGGCTTGAAAATGGAATAGCTTAAGAACGTTGGTGGATTGTGTGGAAGACTAGCCAATAAAGAGATAAGTTCTTTAATATTTGAATCATGCTCATGAATTTCATGTTATTATTAATGCATTCTATTGGGATGTTGAATCATGTTGGATTCTAACATTGATGTTTCTCTTCGAGATAGTCTTGAACTATTATGCTTCGAGCTTCAGAGGGAGCTTGGGAATAGACATGAGAGCCTATACAAGATCTCAACTCATTCCTTCACTAGAAAAGATGGTTGAAGGTGTGCCATGTTCATAATGATTGTGCTATGGGTCCTTTTCATAGAAATTGAAAGTAAGGGAAAAGGAAATTAGCATTTCTCATTCTGATTTATGAAAACTTATGATGGTTGCTTTCCTTAGTGGATTCTTATATTATGTAATCATCATAAGATTTAGTTGTCATAATTTATATTAAGGATCAAGGGGGAGTTCTATGTTCCCTACAATCCTTAGTAAAATTCTTTAATGAAAGAATTGACAATATTTTATAAGCTTAGGATTTTGTAAGCATGATGCTGATCCTAACGGTTTAATGTTGAAATGTTAAGTTAGTTTTAGAATTTGAAATAAAACTAGGCCTAATACATTACTCTCTAGAGTTAGAAGTATGCCAAGGATCCAATGAATTGATATCTTGAATGATGGATTGCAGTGCTTCTACAACTAACTCTGACTTTTGCAGATCCAACTGAGTTCTGGTAATTGATGGGTTTCTTGATGTACCTAGTTAAACTCTAGATAGTTGTTATGCATTGGATATGACTTCATGAAGTAACAATTTGTGATCATGTTGACTGGGCCCTATTTGGGTGATTTATGTTAAATACATATGTAACATGTTGTGGCTTGCATGTATAACATGTAATCATTATGTAAAATATGGCTTGGCACCAAAATTATGTAACTTGTAAATAGGTCACGACCTATACTTGTAGTAAAATGAATTTATTTGTTTATATTTTGGCAGGAATTTTCATATGGCTGACCTAGCAAAGCTAAGGCATTGTAACTCATATAAAGTCAAGGCAAGTTGAAGCCTTTCACATAGATTCAAATTATCTTGAAGATCAGTGAGTCCTTCTGTAATATCAATGAATCTTCCTTGGATGTCAGCGAATCTATCCAAGGCTCAACAAATACATATTGAAGGACAATAACCATATCTTGAGATCTGTAAAATCCTTAAGAAGACAAGCGATCAGTAGAGCAACGATCAGACATTGGACATCAACAACAAATGTCATCTTAGTTGAGTTTGTTCATCCAATGTGCAACTTTGGAGACCTCTGATCAAGTATTCCCTACTTGGTGGTGAATTCTAAGTAAAGGATATCTACCCTAGAGACTACCCTATATGTGATTGGGATTTGGTCAAGTTCTGATCAGAACTTGTAATTCAGATAAGTTGATTTTCTCAAGCCCTAGGTGGGTGTACTTTTAGTTACATTCTGACATTAATATAATCAGATCTGAATAGTGTTGTTGGGTTTTTCCTCCAAGAGGGAGGTTTTCCCAGGGTATAATTGTGTTCTTGTGTGTTTCTCTTATGTTATGATGTGTAGCATTCTTAGTTTTTGTTATTTACTCTCAGTCTGATTACTAAAATTAACATGGAATCAAAGCCTACTAAGGGGTGTGATCTGACCCAAACTACTATTCAAATTGCAATTGTCATAAATACACAACCTGCCATCATTGGTGCAATCTGATCTATATTTATATTTTTGTTGATTTATTCATACTGTCATAAGGATGTGAAATTTCTATTAGTGATTTCTTATTGGTCAACTGGTTAGCATATTGATTAGTAATCAGCTCTGGGATCTTCCAATAGTTATAGTGGCATTATTTATCACTAGATTTTGTCGTCCTACTATCTTGATGACTAGATCTGGTATTGTCAATATTTTCTGAGGGTTTCAAGACCTAATTGAGCATCATTACTCAAACCAATTTCTACATCTATGCAATTCATTGTATGAGTGTTTACTTTGATTTCATTTTAGTCTGTCATAAACTAAATAAATTCAAGATTATATTTTCTCTCAGCTACTTTTATATCATTGGAGTAGATTTTATATCATAATAGGTGTGTGTGTGTGTACAGACGTACCCATACTCATACCCAAGGATTTTTTTTGCCAATTCTGTGAATCCGTACTTGATTTCGTATCTGTATGCTTACCCAAATCGATAACTTAGCTATTAAATTATCTAAAAGCCATCTTGTCTCATGTTTGACTTATGAGGGGCTTCCAACTGCTGTAGAACTAATGAAATTATCCTCAAAACTCCACCTTTTCAGGCCTCAAACTAATAATGAACCTAGAAATCCACATTTTCTCTAAAAACTAATGCCTGAACTGATGAATGATACTAAGAACTTGCATTCTAACTTGAAGTTCACTTAATTGAAACTCCCACCCTTTAGTCATTTCCATGTGCATGTTTATGGTATTCCAATCTACTAAAAAATACTATCATGATTGCACTTTCATTTCTCATAGAGGGTGATCATATCTCCATGTTGCATTGTCTAATCTCAAACTTATTGTCATGTGCCTTTGTATTTAGAACCTGATTTCTATCACAATCCTTATTCTTTACTCCTCATTACTAGTCTGCAACACTGTATCACCATTGTACTGAGCCTTTATGTATGCCTTATGATTGTTACATCTTTGAATGCCTTTTAGTTCTTTTTTTTATTTAATAGACTTGATCTTCTTATCTGTCCATGACTGTACTTTGTCTTTGATTTGCTTTGTGACAAGGCTTTTATGGACTACAATTGGCATCCTTGTATTGCCCTTAAGTTAGGAGCCTTGAAATAGAGTGCACGTCTTATGATGGCACTATCTACTTTGTGCTCTATAATATACTCACGTGCCCAACTCAGATGATTATCTTTTATGACTAGATATATCTTTGTAAGTTCTTTCTTTGTTAATCATTATCTCCTTGAACTGTGTATGCCTAAGACTAAAATACTGTTCTTGATAGTCTTGTTTCTCACTATTTTGTAGATTTTTCCTTAGGCATGTGCACTATCACATGTTGCCCTTTAAACAAGGTCTAGGACTATACCTAACCCTACACTATTATCCATGACTACATACTGAGTTCTAGGTCTCTATATTTATAATATGCTCATTTGATAGTATTTTTAAATAACAATATGACTATCTGTATGACTATTTATGAATGGTTTATGTATTGGCTGCAAGACATTTTTGGCATTTACTATTATGATTCCTTATGATAAGTCTTCTCATTCATTCTTGTAGCTATTTCATCTTTATCTTCCTGATAATGAAGTACCTATTGCGCTTAATCCTTTGTAAGCTCACTGAAATTAATGTTGCTGATATTAATCCTTTGTAATCGGCCAAAGTCAACCCGATGGTAACACCGACAAGTAGAAGCATGTGATCGAGAGAGCATACACCGTTTAAGTCCATCGGAAGAACACACACTAGCGGCAATGGATAAATGTTGCCTTGTTGATAGCCGATGAGGCTATCGACAAGACTTATCCCAATGGACACTGGCAGAAAGTAAAATGCATCGGCAAAGGTTACGATGATAAAGGGTTATTAGTGTAGACAAAAGCAGTCAGGATTTTTTTTTTAAATGTTGGGGAAGGTCAGAATTTTTCCAAACACTACAAGACAACCGATGATGTTGCCATACCTGCGACAACAAAAACGTCGCAGGATACAACCTCGTTCATCATTGTAATCGTCAAAATTCTAACATATCCTTGAAGATGGTCCATCGACAGAACACACACTAGTGGCAATGGAGAAATCATGTCTTGCTGATAGCCGATGAGGCTATCAGTAAGACTTATTCCGATGGACATTGGGAAAAATAAAATGCATCGACAAAGGTTACAGTGATAAAGGGTCATCGAAAAAGGTTACGGTGATAAAGGATGCAACAAGGTCAGAATTTTGATGTCTCCTCATCAAAAAAACATGCTGCGGGTGCATAGAAATTTTGACGTGAATCCTGTTGTCGGAATCATTGATGAAAAAATAGCAATGAGGATTTTCTCCCCAAATACATTTAAATTCTGATGTTTAGTTGTGTGAGTTCCGATGAACAGTCATCGGAAAACTACTCCAATTGTATTTGTGAGGATTGAATGAAGAAGAGGGATTGCCCCCATGACTAATGGTTGTAGGTATGATATTTTGAGTTGAAGTAGCCATGATGTTTGAAGTGAAAGTAGGAATACTATCAATATAAATGGTCAAAGGGATGGAATGATTGATTTGTGTAGGAGGTTGTGAATAACCTAGGTTCTAAACACAAATCTTCATGGGCATAACATTAGAATCAACAATGTGAGCAATACCATGCAATATATCAATTCCATTCTTATCACTTTGAATCATGCATTTTAGACCTTCAATTAATGGAAGAGATTCACTATTAGGATATTCTTGGGACATCCATTGTTGAAAATTGTCAAATTAATTGTCCAATTTTGAAAGTTGGTCTATGGAAACTCTAGTTAAAGCTTCTTCTTCATCATGGGAATCATAAATTGGGTAGGTAGATATATTATTAGGATGGGAAGAATTAGCATTATCCTCATTGTAGAAGTCACCCAAATTAGGCTCCATCTCTTCGGTAATTAAACCTTGGGAAGCCTTAATTCTAATGCTTCGTCTAATGGGGATAGTATACGTAGGACTAATAGTTGGAAAACTCATGCACTAGAGGGAAAAATTTGAAATTTGAATTTGAATTTTGAATTTTGGGAACAAAGTTTGCAAAATTGAATAATGCAAAATTCAAGAAAATGATGATTATACAATTTGAACTTTGTGGAAAGAAGAAATGACACAATCTCCAAGAAAGATTTATAATTAATAAAAAGAGATTGAAATTTAAAATTAGGGCCAATGCGATACCACTTAATTTCAAAATTAAAATTGACATGATTAAGATTTTAAAATTAGGGCATATTATAATTAACCACTTAATTTTAAATGTTTCCTTGAAAGATGTAATGTTGAAATTGGGAAGTGTTTCGATTTTAGAGGGATCAAAATTTGATAAAATCGGCCAATTCTCTAGATTTAAGTAATTAAATACAGCCATAACAGTCTCCCAAAATTTTGGGAAAAAAGCCAGGGACCGTGTGTAAGTTATGCACGGTCCTCCCGACTTTTTCAAAAAATTTTAAGGATGAAAGTATGATGATTTGAGAGCTAACCCCCAAAATTGATTGATTTTATGATCTCTAGATAGGTGAAATTAAGGTTTGAGTGTCAAAATAGGACCCTATTAGGGTTTTGGAAAAAAATAAGAAATTGAATTGCAATTTTGAAAAAGGTCAAACCTAATGGATAGAGCCACCTTAAATAATATTTACAAAACTGAAATTGGTTGAAATTGATTGAAATTTGCACAAAATCCAATTAAATTTGAAAATTAGGGTTTTAGGACCTAACCACATAATTTTGAAAATTTGAATTTTGGGAAAAGGAGGGAAATTGAAAATTTGAATTTTAGGCAAGAAGACAAGTCTGAAAACAGTCACAAATCTGAAAATTAAATGTAAATCCAATTTTTGCACATGTTCAAGTTGATGTTTGAAAATTAGGGTTTTGACAATTAACCACTTAATTTTATAAATTTGATTTGCAAATTGAACAAGACAATGAAAGAATTGAATTTGACAAGCTTTTCATATCTAAGACAATAGATAGCAATTTTTGCAAAATACAAGTTTAATTTCAATTTTAGCAACTAGGGTTTTGAATGATTTAACCACTAATTTTGTGTAAATTGCTTTACTCCCCTCAAAAGAGGGATGAAAGTTTCACAAAGGATTCCCTTAAATTTTTCACACATTACATTCAAAAGAGGGGTTGAATTCACTAGATCCAATCCCCAATGGTAAGGGATTGAATACTAAGTGAATTGCAGTAATTTTGGAAAGTATTAGGAAAGTAAATTAACCATCTTTTGTAATAGATTAGTTCAACTAAGAAAATTGAGACTAAATGCAGAGATGACAAAGAAATGATTATATCTTGAGATAGATACGTGAGATGAAGTTGTGCACCTATAATTAAGAGTAGAATGTCGAGACAAAGCTTCCTTGCAAATTTGAGAAAATGTTGTCGAGACCATGTGCAATTTATGCGGTCCTCCAAAAAATCCATGCGTCGAAAAGGGTTTTTTCGTCTCTGAAAATGAAGCCTAAACCTGCAATTATAGCCATGCACCTGCAACCTACACACATTAAAGAGAGGGAAATGTTGTTGGGATTGGTGGTTTTCCTTTAGGTCAAACCCCATTTTGGAATTAACCAAGCGGTTGAAAAATGATGCAAGTAAATGAAAGGAAATGTCTAAAGTAAAATCCACCTCAAGAAGGGGATGCAATTGCAATGTTGATACCTTTGTAGATGAATTTTCTTGAATGGATATGTGAAATAGGATGTCTTGAATGTTGATATAAATCTCCTCTTCAATGGTTTAATCCTTTCCTTGAATACAACACCTATCCTTGAAAGGAGACTTGAAATTCTTAATGCTTGAATGAATGCTTGATAACAATAATGGAGACCTCTCACTTGTTCACCCTATTGTCGCTTTGGCAAATAAGAGGGGAAGTTCTCCTTATATACTTGAAAACTAGGGGTGTTTAGGTAATTTCCCATCTTAGGTAGACATAGAGAAACTTTTATCACTTCACAATTGACAAGCCCAATGCAAAGGGGGCCCAAAATAGGGCTAGGACAAGGGCGCCACAACCCTATCCTGAGAGGACAGGGGTGCCACACCCCTCTCTTTCCTTGATTTAGGACAGGCAGCAGCAAAAGATAGTAAAAAATGACGAAAAATACAAGTTTTTGATGACATGAGCATGTTTTGAGTCTCCAATTAGGCCTAGGGATTCATCTGCTAATGCAAAGACCCAAATAATATCGAAAATTGCAAGGGTCACAATTTTATGATGCTACACTTTGGTTTCTTTTTAAATATCCTTATCTTGAGTGTTTTCTTGATATTTGTGTTGTTTAGGTTGTTAAAATTTGTATTTTGTTCATTTTATTTTACTCACATTTATCTACACACACTTATATATCCTTCGCAACATCCAAGACCATCTACTAGGTCAGGGTAATAGGACCCAATAAGTGAAACATGTGATGAAGCACAGGTTGGTCCTAAAACACAATTCATCATGACCATTATAGGTTGTGAAACAATCCAATTCATAGTTAGTCTCAACAAAATGACAACACACCTCCAAGACATTCTTTAACCTAAATAAAATAGGCCAAGATCAAGCATAATCAATGAAACATACTGAGTCGACATCATACAACAAAATTGGTTATTCAAAGACTAAACCCGACACATACTAGCATCCAAAACATAATGTGGACCACCAAAAAAGTTGTATAATCCATAGAAACATCTCCTCCATTCATCTCCTAAATTAAATAGTCATAGAAAGGTGATGCACAAATAGTAGATCACTGATTTGACAAACACTATGTAGAACTGATGGACTATGTAAAAATAGTAAGAAAGAAATCATTCACCAACACACCAACAAACTTGAAATTCTTGTTATAGGTCCAAGACCATATCTTTATCATGTACCCAAGTCTGTATTGTCAAATTGTCAATGTGGAAAAATCCAAAACATTCTTCTATATAACTTGAAATTATTCATTTGTCAAACTAGGACCGAAGGATCAAACATTTGTATCTTATTATGTACGAAATCAAGTCAATTGAATAATTAAGAGTATACCAAAAATCAATCACTAAACCTAACTCAAGGTCTAACAACAAGATGATGCAACACGATGAAATTCTGAGCAAAACACTAACCCATAGACATAGAGAAACTTATTGATTCAACACTCAAATTATTTCCTTCAAACTCTTAGTCATGAAACAGAATTAAGACAAATATTAGGACATGACTAAGTATCTAACCTTTAACCACAAGCATTTCCATTATGAACATAAGTTATACCATGATAAATGTCACATACCATGAACTTTGAATTGATATGGTGCCCACTAATAAACCTCTAGATTGACTTCTCCAACAAATACCAACTTGCCAGAACATATTCCAACATACTAGGTCATCTAATATACTCAACATACTATCATCTAGAATACCTAATGCAGGAGCATCCCCAGTTCACAACAATCTTGCATCAACCAAAAACTTTTTCCTTTTTGTTTTGTTTCATGTTTACAGTTTCAGTTTTCCTTTCTATGTGTTCCATTTTTGGATCACCGGATCCTGTGGAGCTGGATTCTACTTGAAGACTTGATCATCTTTCTTGCTTTCAAACCGCATCTCATTTGGATGAATTACTGACAAGATATCACTACCGATTTCCATGGCAGTTTCTTATTCTGGTGATCTACCAGAACCCATTTCGAAGATTGCGGAGCCTTGAATGTTGATCTCGATGTTTCTTGGTATGTGGCTGACCTTCTACCTTTCATCCTTTGGATTTTTCCTGATGAATCTCTTAGTGGAGGCCAACCTTGTTCATTTTGCATGTTAGGTATTGTTCTTCAAGTTTTGATCCCTTTTGGGCCGACTGGATCCTTTGGATCGATATATATTTTTTTAATCATGCTTTAGAAAGTAATCAATTAGAATCAATCATAGTAACAGATAGATAGATTATGCCTAGAAAAAAGATCTTTTGATTCAAGGTCTCAGCCGTGACCTATTCTACCAGGCCTGTGTGTCGGTATGTTGTAACCTAGTTGTTACTAGTTGGATGTAATAAAGTTTCATGCGATAAAACTATCTATTTTGCATTGCCTCCATCATATCTCTGTATTTCCGTTGTGTTTACTCTTGCTGACCGGTCCAGATTGATCTCCTTGAGGTCCCTCCTCACTAGTGACTGCTTCAAGTGGTATCAGAGTAAAGTTTCATTCTAGAGGTTGTGTGTTCTAAATTTTGTTGTAGGGTGGCAGATTGCGGATTCGACCTGCAATTGCAGAGGACTTGCATGAATCAATGGCGCGAAGAGGAACTAGGAATGGTGGAGCACGTAGGAATGAAGACCTTGTTGTGATGGAGATGTTGTGAGGAATAGTAGCACAGTTAGAAGCCATGGAGATAGCCCATAGAAGAGGCCGACATATTGATGATGTGAGCAAAGATGAAGGAGAAGAAGCCCCGACAGAACAAGTAAACCTACCAATCATTGATTCAGATGAGGAAAGGTTTTTAAGGTTTTTGAGTAGGGCAAACACTAAACCTCATTTTACCCCACCTGAATATGATGGGGAGTTAGATTTAGATGAATTGATGGATTGGATCTCGAAGATGGAGAAGTATTTTTATTTTAAAAACACTGTAAAAGAGAGGAAGGTGAAATATTCATGTACCCGGTTGAAAGGTCATGCATCTCTTTGGTGGGAACATTTGCAAGTTGATAGAGAAAGAAGAGGTAAAAAAAGATTAAGACATGGGATCAGATGATTGCTAAGTTAAAATAAAAGTTTTTCCTGATGAATTATCAAGTGGATTTGTTTCAAAAATTACATAAACTGAGACAGATGGAATCTACTGTAAAGGAGTACATCGAAGCATTTTACAAATTGAACATCAAATCCAAACATGTTGATGATGAAGTTGGACAAATTGCAAGATATTTGAATGGATTGCAAATGTCTATACAAGATGAACTCAGTATGATTAAATTAGAGAGTGTTGAAGAGGCTTACCATTATGCACTAAAGGTTGAAGATAAATTGAACAAAAGACATGAGCAGAGATAGAGAGGTAGAGGTGGAAGATTTACCAAAGGAATATTTCAAGAAGGAAGAGGATATACCGGAGGAAGAGGAACCAATAAAAATTAGAATAAGGACAAGGAAGTGAGCAAGGAAGGTAATTCATACTGGAAGGATGATACAAATTTCTACTAGAGGAGAGAACCAAATGGTTACCAGAATGAGAACTTTGGAAGACAAGACAAGAGGACATTTAGAGGAACCTTCTTTAAGTGTGGATAAGAAGGGAACTGTTCATTTGAATGTAAGAAGACAAAGACTACCATAAGAGAAGCAATGGTGGAAGAAAACCCCACTAGATCAGACGATAAACCGGAAGATGGAGAAATGTTGATGATTAGGAGAGATTTGTGTCATACCAGAGGAGATGAAGAACCCTTGCAGATGAAGAATCTGTTCAAGACCAGATGTAGGGTATCCGATAAGTGTTGTAAAGTTGTTATTGATAGTGGTAGCTCAAATAATCTTGTTTCTGAAGAGATGGTGAATAAGTTGAAATTCAAGAGATTTAAACACCCTAAGCCTTATCACATAGTATGGATTTAGGATGAACACAAGTTGTTAGTAAGTGAACAATGTTTGGTAAAATTGAAAATTGGGAATTATCATGATGTAGTTTTGGGTGATATTATGCCTATGGATATTTGTCATCTTTTATTGGGAAGACCTTAGCAGTTTGATAGACATGCAATACATGATGGGAGGAAGAATACATACATTATTGTGGCCAATGGGATGAAGAAAACCTTGTTACCTTTGGAGGAACCTTTAAAGAGTGAAGTTTATACAAATACTAGAATCTCTTTAGTAGATGGAAGGAAATTCATGGATGGATTGAGACATGAGAATGTGTGTTTTGCCTTAATTCCTAAGAAGACTGAGAGACCAGAATCAGAAGGAGAACAACTGACAAAGATAAGAGATTTGTTGACAAAATATGAGGACATCATTTCAGTTAATGTACCTGATGGATTTCCACCCGTTAGAAGTATTAGTCATTGCATAGACTTGGTTCCTAGAGCTAGTTTACCTAACAAAGTTGCACACTGGTTGACACCGGCAGAGAATCTAGAACTAAATAGACAAGTGCAGGAATTGTTGAAGAAAGGTTTGATCAGGGAGATTCTAAGCCCTGGTGCAGTACAAGCCGTATTAGCACCTAAGAATAATGGATAATGGAGGATGTGTACCAATTCAAGAGAAATAAACAAGATCATAGTAAAATACCAGTTTCCTTTACCTAGGATAGATAACATAATAGACTGTTTGAGTGGAGTGAAATACTTTACAAAGATATATTTGAAGAGTGGAAATTGTTAGATCAAGATTAGAGAAGGTGATGAGTCGAAGACAAAATTTAAGACAAATGAAGGACTATACGAATGGTTGGTGATTCCTTTTGGAAATTGACTAATGCATCAAGCACTTTCATGATGTTGATGAATGAGGTATTAAAGAAATTATTGGGTAAGTTTGTTATTGTGTATTTGGATGACATTTTGATTTTCAGTAGAACAAAAGAGGAGCATTTGTTGGAGTTAAGACAAGTTTTGCAGAGGTTGAGAGAAGAAAAGTTGTTGATCAATATCAAGAAGTGTACTTTCATGAAGGATGAGTTAGTCTATTTAGGATTTCTGGTATCTAAGGATGGTTTGAAGATGGACCCTAAGAAAGTGAAAGCCATTGTTGAGTGGCCTACACCAGAAAGCATTGGAGAGGTAAGATCATTTCATGGATTGGCTAGTTTTTTGTCAGAATTTTATCAAAAATTTCCGTTCAGTTTGTAACCCTATGATAAAACCATGAGAGGAGATTAGAAGGAATTCAAGTGGACCATCGGAGCAAACAAAAGTTTTGAATTATTGAAGTAGAAAGTGACTGAGAAACATGTGTTAGCTTTACCAGATTTCAATAAGGTATTTCAAGTGGATTGCGATGCTAATGGAACATAAATAAGAGTTGTTTTAAGTCAAGAAGGGAGATCTGTAGCATATTTCAGTGAGAAATTGAATGATGTCCGGAAGAGATTCAGTGTATGATCAAGAATTTTATGCCATAGTTCATGCCTTGAAGAAATAGAGACACTACTTGTTGCCTAAGGAGTTTGTGTTGTATAAAAATAATCAAGCTTTGTAGTATTTGAATAGTCAAAGTAAGTTGAATCAGAGACATATGAGATGGGTAGAATTCTTGTAGAGTTACACCTTTGTGTTGAAACATAGAAGTGGGAAATCTAACAAAGTTGTTGATGCATTAAGTAGGAGAAGGAATTTGTTGACAAAGATGAGAGTGACAGTATTAGGTTTTGAACATTTGAAGACCTTGTATGATGAAGACCCAGATTTTGTAGAACCTTGGCAAGCATGTAGAGAACCAGTTATGGTTGATAGGAGAAAACAGTTGGATTATTTCATTTAGGATAAGATGTTATTTAGGGGAGTTCATTTATGCATACCTAAGAGTTCCATGAGAGAGAACCTAATCAAAGAGAAACATAGTGGAGGTTTAGCCAAACATTTTGGTATTGATAAAATAGTTACATTATGAGTGATTAGTACTTTTGACCCCATATTCATAAGGATGTTAAGAGATATGTGCAGAGTTGTAGAGTTTGTCAAGTTGCAAAAGGTAGTAGTCAAAATGTGGGATTGTATAAACCTTTGACAGTACCGGTAAGACCTTGGGAGCATATAAGCATGAATTTTGTACTTGGATTGCCTAAGACAATGAGAGGGAATGCTTATATATTTGTGGTAGTGGATAAATTTTCAAAGATGGCTCATTTCATACCTTGTAAGAAGATATCAAATGCATTACATGTAGCAAACCTATTTTTCAAGGAAGTGGTGAGATTGCATGCAGTACCTAAGAGCATAGTTTCAGACAGAGACACTAAGTTTGTTGTCTATTTTTGGAGAACACTTTAGAAGAAGATGAAGATAGATTTGAAGTTCATTTCTAATTTTCATCCACAAACTGATGGACAAACAAAAGTAGTTAGCTGGAGTTTAGGAAACTTGTTGAGATGTTTAGTGGGTGATAAAACAGGAAGTTGGGATTTGATCCTTGCACAAGAAGAGTTTTCCTACAACAATTTAGTGAATAGAAGTACCAGAAAAATACCTTTTGAGATTGTTACCAGAGTGCATCCTAGAGGAATAGAAGAATTAAGAGACATTAGCAGTGAAGACCGGAAGAGTTCAAAAGCAGAAGATTTTGCAGATCAAATGGCAGCATTGCATACTCAAACTAAACAACATTTGGAAAATATGAACAACAAATATAAAGAGAAGGTAGATGAGAAGAGGAGACATAAGGAATTTGAATTTGGCGATGAAGTGATGGTATATTTGAGAAAAGAGATATTCTTGATTGAAACTTATTGAAGAAGTTTGGACCTTGTAAGATTTTGAGGAATTTCAGCTCTTGAAATGCATATGAAGTGGAGCTACCGGATAGTCTAAGTATTTCACCTATATTCAACATTGCAAATCTTCATGAGTACCATGAACTAGAATTCAATGAGGATAGTGTTGTAGACTTGGAGAAACAATTGCCTTGGAAGGAACTAGATCAGATTGAAGAGATTTTGGATAGTAGGATTGGGTGTAGTACTCGGAACAATCAGTATAAAGAATATCTTGTGAAGTGGAAGAGTAGGCCAGTTGAAGATTCATCTTGGATTTCTTAGGAAGAGGTGGACTGCCTTGGTTTCCCTCTAACCCTAGCAAAGTGAGAGGCTCACTTTTTCATTAACCCCAGATGTCTGATGTAGGAGCATCCCCAGTTCACAACAATCTTGCATCAACCAAAAACATTTTCCTTTCTATTTTATTTCCTGTTTGTAGTTTCAGTTTTCCTTTTTGCGTGTCTTGATTTTGGCTCACTGGATCCTATGGAGTTGGATTCTACTTGAAGACTTGATCGTCTTTCTTTCTTTCAAACCGCATCTCATTTGGATCACTTATCAGCAAGATATCACTACCGGTTTCCATGTCAATTTCTTGTTACCAGTTGTTCCTTTGTTACTGGGTGCCTGAGACCTATTCTGGTGATCTACTGGAACCCATTCCAAATCTCGCGGAGCCTTGAACATTCATCTCGATGTTTCTTGGTGTGTGGTTGACCTTCTATGTTTCATCCTTTGGATTTTTTTGAAGGAATCTCTTGGCAGAGGCCGATCTTGTTCATTTTGCATGTTAGGTCTTGTTCTTTGGGTTTTGATCCCTTTTGAGCTGACTGGATCCTTTGGAATGATATATATATATTTGTAATCATACTTTAGAATTTAATCAATTAGAATCAATCAAAGTATCAGATAGATAGACTATGCCTAGAAGATAGATCTTTTGATTCAAGGTCTCGGTTGTGACCTATTCTACCAGGTATATGTGTCGGTATGTTGTAACCTGATTGTTATCGATTGGATGTATTCAAATTTCATGCAATAAAACTATATGTTCTGCATTGCCTCCATCATATATGTGTGTTTCCATTTTGTTTACACTTGTTGACCGGTCTGGATTGATCTCCTTGAGGTCCCTCCTCACCAATGACTATTTCAATACCCATACTACCATCTAGCCAAACTAAGTGATAACACATATTGTTAGACATTAGGGTTCACATTAATGAAAACATAAATTGCCAACAATATCTCAATAGATAATGAGTCTCCAACATTTTTCTCCAGCGAAAAGAAACAACTAGTAATGAAAAAGAAAAAGCCACTACAATCATTGTTGTTTTAGATAAACCACCATCTGTTGACTTTATATTTATTGACCAAGAACTATCCACTATCATGAAGTTAGAAGAAAAGAAAAGGAAAAATTAGAAATATGTAGCCAATGCACTGAGAAACCCCCATAGGTTGCAAACAAAAGGGGGTGCTAAAAAGGGCAAAATAAATACTAGGGAAATACTGTAAATTACTTTTAAAATAGGTAGTGAATGAGAGTATTTGTTCCAAAGGAGACATACTCATTATAGGAGGGGGAGAAGCCTCTTTTGAGATCAATCTTGAATCATTTAAAAAACCTATAGTAGATTGGCGAGAAGATGTTGAGGCTTCAGTAGAAATTAAACAACCCCAAGGTGAAGGGGAAGAAGTGGGGATGGAAGAAACTAAAGTAAAAGATGTGGTAAAGTAGGAGGAAGACATAAACTAAATTGAGGTGTACTATGTGGGTGAATAGAAAGAGGACATTAATGCAATTGAGGAAGAAGAAGTAATTGAGCACGAGGACACTAATTTGGATTGACTTGCAGGAATGGTTGCCAAATAGTTAGAAACAATGATTAAACAAATTAGGAGAAGGGTGCGATGGTGAAGGGAAAGGAGTGCATGATTTGTTCAGAGGTGGATGACATGGAGGATTCCCATATTCTATAGTGGGTCTATCATAATGAAAAATGGGTTGACTTCTTCGAACCTTCTTCCTTGAGTTCACTTGATATTGGGCAATAGGACTATCAACAGAGTAATAGGAACTTTCAAGCCTGGAAATATCAAACCGCTCTACAAAAGCAAGATTAGACAAAATAGAAGGAGTTTGGAATGATTAATGAATATGATCACAATAGGAATTGTGGGAATCCTTGGAAGTACCTAAGATTTTTTGAAGCATTTGTTGATTGAAATCTTTAGGAGGGTGGTATTTGGAGATGGCCAAATGGGAGAATTAGATTTAAAGATGGATCTAACCTGCATTAAGGATCTAAATGAAGCAAATGATATAGGAAAAATAATCGTGGGGGACAACATGGTTGATAAAGAAATAGACCCAAATTTGGAATAAAGGGTATTGGTATGGGAGTAAAAAATGCCTCTTTTGGGAATGGATGGTCCGAGGAAAAAATAACATGAACTAAGCCAAAAATGTGAAAATATTCTCTAGTCCTATTGGTTGATGTCTCTTTTCCTCCATTTGATTTAAAAAAATAAATACATTTTGGAGAATGTAGTGATTGTGCAAATCTGGTGCCCGAAAATATCTTTGTTTTCTCTCCAGAGGTGGATTGTTGAAAATTGGTATGCCTATATTTTTTTCACCTCTTCTTTGTTGATTGTTTTGTAGTGGTGTTTAATAGTGTGAATGAAAAAGAGGTTATTTTGAGGGATCCTCTATATTGGTTCCAACAAGACTTGATTTTTTACCAATCTTGAAAAACCCTAACTTTTTCTCCACCATCCCAGCCTTTTGTTCCCATCTGGTTGGTCTTGCCAAATTTGCCCTTGGAATTTTCAGATCCTTGTATTTTGGATAAGATTGGGAATGTTTTAGGTCATTTTTAGAAACACCATTTTGACTTTGTGGATGACAAGTTATTAATCAAGATCTATGTGGTGGTTAAAAACATGGATATTACTCCTAGATCTAATAAGCTTAAATCAGTCAAAGGCATATGAAAACAAACGACGGTTATAGATAAGGATACCCTTTCTTGAGGAAAAGTTTTTAGTTGATGGAGATATTTTTGATAAGTTGGATAACTTTTCTGTACTAGCCTCTTCCAAATAGAATGATCAGGTTAAGTTTGGAACATATCAATAAGGTTCCTTGCCTTCATTAGCACATATAGATTTGGGTAATACTTGGCATACCCCTTGCTCTCCATCTTGGGATGTCAAAATGTGGATTAGCTAATTAATATTGATGAAGTAAATATATATGGACAACTTCCCATGCATTGTGCCTCATGTTGCATCAAGGACAATGATGTGAATAACATTGATGATTTGGGAGCATATTTTTTCAAGGACATACAATTTCCTCCTATGTTATTCGATGAAGTGTCTAGGTGATGGAAGGGAATATGATATAGTGGATGAGGTGCATTAGAAAAAATTCAAATCTAGGGCAGGACTATCTTCTCAAGGATATGGAAACAAAGATATGGATTTACCACAGATAGAGTATGGGGACAGGGATATGGTTTTGCTAGAATCAAAGCCCCTTGCCATTACTTGGCGTAAATAGGATTTGAGTGACAATGATGGAGACCTTTGTAAATAATTGTTATGTGGAATCTAAGGGATATCTTCTAGAGGAAATTGGTAATCAGGTTATAGAGGAAGATAATGAAATTGAGGTATTGTACCCTATTTCACAAACTGAGAGAAGGGAGGAAATGATTGAAACTCCAATTAAGCCAAAAAGGGGTAGGAATTTTTGGAGTACCAAAATGAATCAGGAGATAGAAATAGGTATACAAATAACTTTAATTCAAAGCCTCAATTCTGACTAGAGGAAATCTTCTAGACTCATAGAGAAAGGATTAATGAATGGGTCAAAATTTGTTCTAATAATGAGGACTAGGAAATCATCTTCATCTTTAGATAAACAGGGAAAAGGAAAAAAGTAGTTGACATAGTTAGGGATGAATTTCAAGAAACAAGGAGTTCTTGGGAAAGTGGGAAACTCTTTTAAATTCCCCCAACAAGAGACAATTAATTAAGCATTAGTTAGATAGTTTATCTCCATACATCATTCTCTTATAAGAAACCAAGTTCTCAAGTAACATGGTTGCAAGTGTGTTTAATTCATGAAGTGGAAAAGTCTATCAATCCTAGCTCATGTGGCTACGAGGGGTCTCCCTATATTGTGGGAACCAAGTAACTTGATAGTAAAATTGGTAGCCTCATTTGATCGTTGGATTTTGGTATCTACCAAATGCATTTTCACAAGGAAAAACTTTTAGCTTTTTACTATGTGTGGTCATGTCTGTACAATTAAAAAGAAATCTCTTCGAGATTAACTTTGATCTCTCTTCTCACATCTAAAAGAAGAGCTTTTCATTTTAGGAGGAGAATTTAATTCTTTAGTGGAAGACTATGAGAAAATGGGGGGAATAATTCCTCCAATGAAGTTGTTAGAAGAATTTAAAGAGTTCATCAATTTGGACCATTTGATTGATTGTATCCCAAATAATGGTAAGTTTAATTGGACAAATAAGAGGCAAGTTTTTTATCAAATATTAGAAAGATTACATAGATATATATTGTCAGACACATATCTTGCTTCATATTTGAATTTCTCTTCCACCATCCTTCCGTTCATTGGTTTAGATCACTTTCTTGTAAGTTTGCAAGTCATCATGAATAAACCCACAAGAAAATATCCTTTTAAATTTGAATTAATTTAGTTCAAGCTAACTCCTTTGTGCCAAGGATGGAGTTTTGGTGGAATAATGCATCCTTTTTCCAGGGGTCAAGAATGTTTCAACTAAGTATGAAATTAAAATTTTTAAAGGGAAAGATAAAAGAATCAAATATACATCATTTTAAGAATATTTTTGTGGAAAAGGAAAGAGTTCAAAAAGAATTGACAACAAGGGGTGAATGGGAATTACTTCGAAGAGGAAAAGTAGTTGAAATCTAAATTGGAGGAGCTTCTTTGTTGAGAGGAACAATATTGGAAACAAAAGTCTAGGGAGTTATGGATAGCTTATGGTGATAGGGATACAAATTGTTTTCATGTTGCTACTAAGATAAGGCGACAATCCAATAAAATTTCCAACATCTCCTCAACAAATGTTGTGCAATTAGATACTTATGAAGATATCAAAGATGAAGTAGTTAAATTCTTCAAGGCACTTCTGTCTCCTCCTCAATCTTAGATAGATTTCTCATCCTCCAACATTTTTTATGATATTCAAAGTCTAGTTATTGAGGAACAAAATAAATTTCTCATGGATGACTTTTCAAGAGAAGAAGTTAGGAGAGTAGTCTTTTAAATGCCTTCTGATAAGACTTCGAGCCCTGACTAATATACAACACAAGTTTTTCAAAAGTGATGGGGTTTCATTGATAGAGGTGTTCATTTGGCTTTGGAAGAAGCTAGAAGAAACATGAGTGTTTTGAAGGATTTCAACATCACTCAAATAGCCATCATTCCTAAGAAAGGATCCCCTTCTACGTTTGCAAATTTTTGTCCTATTACTCTTTGTAACACCATTTACAAGATCTTCACTAAGGCTATATCCTTAAGAATAGCTACTTTGATTACTTTAATAGTTTTAGAAGAGCAAGGTGGTTTTGTCCCAGGAAGAGAAACTTTGGAATGTGCAATTATGGCTCACAATTTTTTTTTATTCTAATAGTTAGAAAATGATTTCAACAATGATTTTTAAGATTGATATGTAAAAAGCATATGATAAGGTCAATTGGAAATTTTTAATGCAGGTGTTAAATAAATTTGGTTTATGCAATAGTTGGTGCAAATGGGTTTTCTCGTGTATTTTTGGAGCAAGATTCTCAGTCTTGGTAAATGGCTCTTCATGTGGTTTTGTCATCTATAAAAGGGGTACATGAATGAGATCCTATCTGACCTTTTCTTTTCATTCTATTGGTGGAAGGATTGAGTAGATCTATTAACATATCCAAAGCTAGAAATCTTTGGAAGGGGATTAAAATTATTGTAGTACCTTTTTCTTTCACTCATTGCCTCTTTGTTGATGATGATCTCCTTATGGGTAGAGCCACCATGGAGGAAGCTACACATTTATAAAGAAGGTTTTGAAATCCTATGTGAAATCATCTAGTCAAGCAATAAATAAGGAGAAATCAAAATTGTTTCTCTTTAATATCCCTCATATGGTCCATAGAAGGCTAGAAAGATTTTGGGATTTTCAGTATGAGGTACTACCTTGTAAGTATCTTTGGATACCTTTTTTGGTGCAAAGATGGAAAATAATTTTTGGAAGATCATTTTTAATTCAATTTCCAGTAAAGTATCATCTTCAAAGAGTAAATGGCTTACTCTACTTGGAAAAATTACAATGATCCAATCTATTCTTAGTATCATTCCCATTTACCTAATGTTTTACCTCAACATGTCAAGGACATATTTGGATAAAATTTAGAATATATTTTCTAACTTTCTTTGGGTTGATAAAACTTAAAATAAGTGTAGGATTCCTTTTCTTGCTTGGGTTAAGGTCTATTCTCCTAAGGAATTTTTTGGATTAGGTATTCGCCAATTAAAAAAGCAGAACATTTTTCTAGGAGCTCAAATATTTTGGAAGCTCTATACCCACTCTAATTATAAATGGTGCAAAAATTCTTAAACATAAATATTTGGATTCTATGGAAAAATATAATTTTTACTTTGAAATATTTAACAAAAGGGTCAGCATTTTGGAACTTCATCTCTTCTTGAAAGAAGGTCATCCTTTTGCATCTCTCTTGGGTCATCAATAATGGGAGAATGAAATATTTTGCTAGGATGTTTGGAATTTTCATCCTCATTTAAATAGATTAGGGGACTAGAGGCCTCTAAAGTTAATTTTGAAATGCATATGGGGTGTGTCATCATAAAATTGCAAGCCTAGCAATTTTAACCACATTTGAGGACCTCACCTTGGTGACGCCATCTCTTTCCTTGACCAAGACCTCTTCCTGCACTTTCACCCTATGAACCTTTCCTATTTGATCCCTCAGGTAGTCTCAGGACCCTATCTGGGCCCCAAGATAGAGCAGGATAGGGGTGTGGCACCCCTATCCCCATCTCTTAGGGTGGACCTAAGATAGGTCTATCCGAACCCTTTTGCATAATTTGTTCCTCGGGAATTGCACTCCTCTTTGTTGGCCTTCGGTGGATGAAAATTAATCCTCTAGGCATGTATAAAAGGAGATTCAATTCCCTCATTTGATAGACACGATACATGGGCAAGATAAGGATAATAAGAGAAATTCAAACAAAATGTCTTCATCAAGTATTAAAGCCTTCAAGCATCCATCAAGTCCCCTTCTTCATTCATCCATTGGAGAAATATTACAACATTTATTTGCAAGAATGTGTGTGTGTGTTAGGGTTTTGTCATGTTACATGTCATTTCATGCAACACTTGTGATTCCATTCAAGAAGCAAAGCGATCATCATCAACAAATTGCAGATCTACAAGGTATACATTTCCATTGTTTACATTCAAGCATTTGCAAATACCTTCTTTCAAGGTTGATTCCTCAACAAGGGTTCGATTGAGGAAAACCCCTATCCACAACCCTTGTTCCCTTCTTTTCTATGTGTAGGTTGCAGGCGCGCAACTGTATTTTCAAATTTGGAATCCATTTCCAAAGGCGGAAAAACCGTTTTTGTTTTGAGGATTTTTCGGAGGACCGTGTGCACTTTCAACACGGTCTCAATGAATTTTATCCAAGTTTGTAGGGCAGATCCATATCAGTCTAAATATCTCAAATCTGAAGTTACAGTGCGATCTTGAACCGGTAGCTCCTCATTTCACTCATTTTATCTCTCTTTCCTGCATAGTCAACAAGTTAACTTTCCCATTTGCAAAAGAGGGAAAATTACACTTCAACTCTTGCAATCCACTTGGAATTCAAATCTTTGGATTTGGATCTAGTGGATTCAAGCCCCTCTTTTGAATGTAAAGTTCCTCCAAGTGAAAATCATCCTAGCGACTTCTTTTCTCTCTCCTAGGTGGGGAGTCACTAGGGTTCAATTTTCCACTTTACATTTTGGTGAACCCGACGTCTTACACATTAATTCTGATTTCTCATTATTAGATCTAATTAACTGCAATTTGAATTTCAAATTTTCATTTTCAAGTTTGATCTTTTACAAATTTTAGAGGTTCTTTGCACAAAAACACTAATATTTCATTTTGAGGAAATTAAGATTGTGAAGTGCAAAATTTTAAGTGTTTGTTTCAGATTTGGTTTTTTATTTCAAAATTATAATTCAAATCTGTTTTTTTATTCTGAAGATTCAGTGGTTCAAAAGAAAAACCCTAATTTTTAAGATCCTTTTATTTTTGACCTTTGATTGCTCATTTGACCGATCTAGACATCTCCAAATCGACCTTTTTTTGGATTTTGCATTAAAACTATAATATCTATCATCCCTGAATTTTTTTTGAAAAAAGTTGGTCAGACTGTGTTTACTTTCAACATAGTCCCTAGCGTTTTTCCTTAAATTTTGGGAGATGGAATTGACTATATTATTTTGCTTAAATCCAAAAAATTGCCCTACTTTATTAATTTTAACACCTCCTAAGGTCGAAAGCAAATTCAAATTTCACTACTTTCATCTTTTAAATTAATTTTCATAAAAAGGTCCTAATTTTAGATCTTCTTTTCTAGCAAATTAAGAATTTAATTAAGAGACTTTCAATGGCAATTAATAAGTTGGATTTACTTGCTCTTTCGCATATGATTACATTGTTGTTCACATATATTTACTACAATCATGTGTTGGATAAGGGTTTCTTTTATTTCATGTTACTTCTCTTCATTCATAGCACTTGGTCATATTGTGTTGTTAGGATTTCCAAATTATTCTCTTTTCAAATAGATCTCAAAGCTTTCATGTATCATTTATGTTGCATTATGGTGATGTTGTTAACAAAATACATTTCCTATGTTAATCACCTCAAAGATTTTGTAGACCCTAAACCAAGCGATCCTAACGCTTGTACCTCTCCTAGGGTACCTTGTGTGGATGAGATGAGACCCGATGCTTTGACCAATGATCTTTCTAAAAGAGAGAAAACATTGAAACGTAATATGGACCCATCTTCTTCTTCTACACATACCCTTGAGCAAGGGGGGCAAAATAAAAACATTACCATTCTTACATCTTTAGAACCTCTTTGTTCACCTAAGACTTATCTCCAAAATCAAATTATATGCAGGGAGGATGATGCTATGCATTTTATTCATGACCTTTCCCCCCACATAGAAATAACTAAAAATGAGCTTTTAGATGATGAAAATATTCATCCCCAATCTTCCAAAAAGGATAAGCTTGATAAAGGAAAAGAGATTGTCATTTCACATGATACTCCTCCTTCATCTACAAATTCTTTTCTTCCCCCTTACACATAAGATTTCAAAGAAATTCATGATCCTATTCCTCCATCTAGTCAATTGCAACATTCTTATAGTCGTGGCTTTCATATACTTACAAAACAAGGTATTAGAGGACAAGGACTTGGGAAATTTGAACAAGGAATTCTTGTCCCTATAAACCCTCCTACACAAACTACTACAAAAGCTATAGGAAATTATACTTCTCTTTCTATGGATGAATTCATTAGGCTCCAAAACTTTAAAAACTATCTTGAAAAACAACAAATCAAAAGAGCCCACAAGAATGCTTCTTCTTCAAAACGTCCTTTTTTTTTATTTCATCAAACCCATGACCATAATGCTGATGATTGCCCTAATTTTCAAAAATCTATTCAAGATGGCATAGACAGTGGCAAAATTAGATTTGTAGAAAATAAATATTCCTCTTCTAACAAACCTTCTCTATGTCAAGACCATATTTATAACCCCAAAAGATTGGCTGCAAGAATCTATTGGAGATTGAAGTATGATAAGAACATTTCCTTCTCTCCTCAAAATAAAAACAAAAATCTTAAGCAAGTGGAAGGAATTGAATATTGCATTTTTCATTATTTACATTCACATTCTTTTGGGAAATGTTGTGCATTTAAGAAATTTGTTCAAAAGCAATATGATCTTGCGCAGATTTCTCTCATGATAGATCTAGCTGTCTTTCTTGACATCAAAATAGTGCCTTAGCACTTTCTTTCTCTTCATGGTTCTCCTCACCCTATTACATAAATAGTCAACTTAATTGGGGGATTTTCATCATTTTTGGTGGTTTTGTTTCAATTTTAAATAGTTTGGGGTAGCAACATGAAGTCTACTCTTGCTATTCTTTCTATACATATATCTCTATCTTGATGCATTATTCATTATTAAATATCGTTTCTTGCATAGAGTTATTCTTATGTGTGCATATAATTGTTCTTTGGTTTTCCTCTTTTCTTGGAGAGGGGTATCTTTAATGAGTAATGCACTTCTTATCTTTCCTTCATTCTCTTGAAAAACTTACCTCTTTTATGGTTTCGATTATTTGCAAGTATGATGTACCCCTTAGCATGGAATGACCTCTTGAGAAGTACGTATCCCTTCCTTGAGAGGATTTATTCCATTAGGAAGGTATATCGCTTGGAAATAATCACCATCAGAAGATGTGTAATTTTTCTCCTTGTTCTCCTCACTTGGGGGGCAAGGATTTTCACTCCTTTCTTTCTTTTTATCTCATGTATCACTATTTCCTTTAGGGGCTACATTTTTCATATGTGATTATTATTTCTTTTACAATTGTATTCTCTTATGATTAATCCCCCTTGGGGAATATTTGATACTCTTTTTCTCTTCTCTTAGAAGATTACCACTTCTTGAGACATGTATTTTAAATATATGATTGTCTTTTCTTGCAGGCAAGTACATTATGCATTTGATTATGTTTAATATATCTCTAGAAGATTATGAAAGTTCTTCTCATTGTCCCTACACTTGGGGGGAAATGATCCCTCTCTATCTATTTCTCTAGGGATCCACTTTGCCCTATTATGTGGGCGGTGTGAATTTTATTACTTGATGTCATTCCTTGTGCGCAGTTGTTAGTTGTTGGCTCAAGGATTCTCTCTTATATAAGTGGTGTAAGTCCTTGACTACAACCTCTTTCACACTTGGTAATGAAAATCTATAATAAGATCACCCATCCCTCTTTGGAGCTACAAGTGCATCATCCTTCATCAAAAATCCCTTTCACTTAGAAATAGGAGGAAGGATTGAATTCTTGCTCTCTTCTTTTCTTTATTCTAGAAGATGTTATGTTTGTCTTAGATAACTCCTCTTGGGGAGTAGATGTCTTTTGAACAAATATCTCTTCTCCTCCAAGGATCTCCTTTACACTTACAACAAGATATCTCTTTTCAACTATCTTATCCTGGCTTGAAGAGTATTTTGTCTCTTGCTTGGATTTATGACGTTGTTCCATAGCATATATCTTCTTTGTGATGAAGGTAGGTATCCTTGTTCTACTTTCCTTAAGATATCAACATCAACCTATTTTGACATCTTAAGGTGGGGCCACCCACACTGCTCCTTTTTACTATATTTCTCTCATGCATTTTACAATGGGATATTCTTAGAACTAGAGGGCAGCCTCTTAGAGCAATATGTCATCACTTTTCTTGTATAGTGAGTCATTATCGGAACCAGAGCACAACCTCTTAGAGCGAGATGCCAGCACTTCTTGTCCCTTGTACAATTGTTTATTCTCAAAACCAAAGCACAAAATCTTAGAGCAAGATGATGTCGCTTTTCTCTTATGTGGGGTGATTAATCTCGGAACCAGAGAACAAACTCTTAGAGCGAGATGTCATGCCTTTCTTGACATTTGTACTATACATATAGGTTTTAGCATACTCAAGCATAGACTCCTATGAGGCACTTCGAACCTCACTTTCACACACGCGCTTGAGGTTGGGTGGAACTAATGGTGTTCTCACTCTCCTTCTTTACATGGATCACCCAGACAGACTCTGGGGGCTAGATTTCCATGTCCTTCTCTCCATTGATCACCTAGTTTTAGGGGTGATATGTCCATGGTCTCTTTCTTGTTCACCTTTATTTTCATGGATCACCAAAGTGTGTATTCATGTTCTCTCTCTTCTTCCTCTTTTGAACCCATAGTTTTACTATTGATGGTTCATACATGATGTCATCTTTTCTCTTTTATGTGATCACTTGTGTTTATGTAGTAGCATTGGTCCTTGTGTTTCAATCAGTTGTTGAGACATTTGAGTGTCGAGGTCTCTTCGGCTAGTTGGTTTGTCATCTTGTGTCTTGCTTTTGTCATGTGTCTTTTGTACTTTATTTGTGTGGCTTGCTCTTTTTTGTTTTGTGTGCTCTTGCATATATTTGAGCGAGTCAAGATCCTAAGACTGGGGGCTTTTTGTTCCTCAATTTAGCGATGACTTATACTTCTTGTGATATTGCTATGTGTCTCTCATCTTTATCTCTCTCCTTCTTCTACTTTACCGACAATATTGGCATAAGCCATACTCCCGATAAAGTGGGGGCTAAATTTAGTGTCATAAAATTGCAACCCTATCAATTTTAACCACATTTGAGGCCCTCACCTTGGCGATGAAATCTCTTTCCTTGACCAAGACCTCTTCCTGCACTTTTACCTCATGAACCTTTCATGTTTGAGCCTTGAAGTAGTCTTAGGACCCTGTCTGGGTCCCAAGTTAGGGCGGGATAGAGGCATGGCACCCTTGTCACCACCTCTTAGGGTGGACCTAAGATAGTTCTGCCCGACCCCTTTTGCATAATTTTTTCTTCAGGGATTGTACTCCTCTTTGTCAGCCTTTGGTGGATGAAAATTAATCCTCTAGGCATGTATAAAAGGAGATTTAATTCCCTCATTCGATAGACGCAATGCATGGGAAAGCTAAGGATAATAAGAAAAATTCAAGAAAAAGGTCTTCATCAATTATTCAAGCCTTCAAACATCCATAAAGTCCCCTTCTTCATTCATCCATTGGAGAAACATTACAACATATATTTGCAAGCATGTGTGTGTGTTAGGGTTTTATCATGTTACATGCCATTTCATGCAACACTTGTGATTCTATTCAAGAAGCAAAGTGATCATCATCAAAAAATTGTAGATCTACAAGGTATACATTTCCATTGTTTACATTCAAGCATTTGCAATTACTTTCTTTCAAGGTTGATTCCTCAACCGGGGTTTAACTGAAGCAAAACCCTATCCACAACCCTTCTTCCCTTATTTTCTATGTGTAGGTTGTAGGTGCGCAACTATATTTTCAGATCTAGACTCCATTTACGGAGGCAAAAAACCCTTTTTGTTTCGTAGATTTTTTGGAAGACCATGTGCACTTTCAACACGGTCCCGACTACTTTTCTCTAAATTTGCAGGGCAGATCTATATCAATCTAAATATCTGAGATCCAAAGTTACAGTGTGATCTCGAACTGATAGCTCCTCATTTCACCCATTTTATCTCTCTTTCCTACATAGTCAACAAGTTAACTTTCCCATTTGCAAAAGAGGGCAAATTACACTTAAACTCTTGCAACCCACTTGGAATTCATATCTTTGGATTTGGATCTAGTGGATTCAAGCCCCTCTTTTGAATGTAAAGTTCCTCCAAGCAAAAATCATCCTAGTGACTTCCTTTCTCTCTCCTAGGTGGGGAGTCACTTGGGTTAAATTTTCCACTTTACATTTTGGTGAACCCGATGTCTTACACTTTCATTCTGATTTCTCATCATTAGATCTGATTAGTTTTAATTTTAATTTCAAATTTTCATTGCCAACTTTGATCTTTTAGAAATTTTAGAGGTTCTTTGCATAAAAACCCTAATCTTTCATTTTTAGGAAATTAAGATTGTGAAGTGCAAGATTTTAAGTGTTTCTTTCAGATCTGGTTTTTATTTCAAAATTGCAATTCAAATCTGTCTTTTTTTTCTTCTGAAAATTCAGTGGTTAAAAATCAAAACCCTAATTTTTAAGATCCTTCTATTTTCGACCTTTGACTGGTCATTTCACATAGACTGAATCATACAAAGTCTGAATCCATCTTACTAGTTACAACTTGAACAACTGGTTTTTCAACCATAACAACCTCATGCTAAACAGAATGATCTTCTTCATGTGATTCAGACAAAAACATGAATGCATTGTATTCCTTATTAGGTTGTTCACCAACTTCTAATTGGAGAGAATCATCAACAAGACTTGAACAAAACTCTTCTATAGTGCTCATGAAAAGATCTTCATCAATTTTTGGGATAGTTTTCTTATCCAAGACACGTCCAAGTTCATGACCTTGGAGCATGAAAGCATTCATTTCAACTTGACTAGGATTTTCATGCATGTTCACCTTTTCACATCTCATGATGTGATTTTCCTCCTTCGTGGTACCTAGCATGGTCTTTTCTTTTTGTTCAATAGCTTTCTGGAAACACATAAACCAGATTTGAGAGTCCCCAGCTATGTCTACTTCCTCCTCTTGGAATAGACTAGCAAGATCACTTTGTTCAGATTCAGAGTCCTCCACTGGTGCATTAGTTGGTGGTGCCTCAAGTACAAACCCTTCTGGTGGCAAAGGAAGCTTGTCTTGATTTCTAGCTACATAACTAAGAGTAGTATTTGGATATGGCCTCCTAGGAATGTCTTCATCAGGGGAAGAAAATACACCTTGATCTATTTTCTTTTTGTAGGCAAGCAACTCATTAGCCAAACTCTGCACCATGGTATCTTCTCTCTTGGTAGTCCATGATCCTAAAGAAGAGTTTTCTTTGGACCCATTTGGCTCTATCGTTATCTTACCCGCAAGGATAAGATCATCTTCAACCTCAACTACTAAGGTTTGTGTAGCTGCAAGGTTTCTTGGAACTGATCTTCTCAACAAGAAACTCAACTCAGGTGACTAAGCATTAATGAAGAAGCAATTCAAATTTGCAGAGGTAGGTTGAGAAGCAACTAGGATGCGGTTATGCAGCTTGTTGAATTTAGCAACAAATTCCCGCATGGGCTCTTGCGGTTCCTTCTTCATTTGAGTCAATTGCACCAAGAGTGCATGCTCATCTTCAAGAGGTTTGAAGCTTGCCTCAAACCTTGTTTTGGGAGTATCCCAATTGGTGATAGAGTTATCAAGAAAATGGTAAAACCAATCGGCAACTACACCTTGTAAGGTTTCAATGAATAACCTTACAAATACATCTTCATGTTCAACACCAAGAATACCACATGCAATATAAAAATCAGCGATGTGCTCATCAGGATGTTGAGCACCATCTACCAAAAACTTGGGAAAAATCTTCTGCAAACCATCAAGAAGAACATGTAAGGGTAGAGTCAGGTTCAACAGACCAAAAGCACTCCCCTAAGGACCTTGAGTAGCCATTTTACATATCCTTGGTGAAAGTTTCATAAATTATAAGTAAAGGAATTACAATGAATAGGATACCAGTATACTTCAACCAAAAGCATGAGGGTTTTGGATGCATATTGTATCCCCAACAAAGTTGCCAAAAAACTATTGGGTGAATATTTTGTCAGTAGCGTACCAATGACAAAATATGTATTTCACACACAACTATGATGAGACAGAGTCTCTCCTCTCAGCAAGTGAAGGTTCCCTTAGTGGAATTTTGATATTTCAACAACTTGTAAAATAAAATTTGAGTTTAAGTTCCGGGCATGTAATTCTCTTTTTTTAGAATTTGTGTATTTTCCCTTCACTTATTGGTATTTCTTACAACTACTAAAATTGACAATTAATAAACATATTACAATGAATCTTTAGTATCTTCACAATCATGTAAGCTCATTTTGTCTTACTTGAATGTAATTATACTAACTACCACAATTACTATTTCAATCACAACTTATAGCTCAAAGTCTCCAAAACATGATCAATGATTCCTAAAAACTGCAAGTAACAAGTAGCAATACAAAGCTTCCTATGTAATCACTTAACTGTCAGAATATTTCCCAAATATGTAGATAGCACAAACTCTATCTACATAAGTATAAAGCTCTTTCATAAGCATTCACAATTTTACCAAAAAATATTCAAGTACATAAGAAATGATTATGAGACCTAGACATAAGAACAATTCCAATCACAATCACAATCTTCAGCCCAACACAAAGTTTGGAAACAAGCGGATTGCTTTCTTTATTTCCTTGAATTAACTTTTACATCAAAAGCACAGAGTCTTAATTGAGATAAAAAATTGGTAGAGTTTTGCTAAGCATAAAAAAGAAATATTTGCAAATGAGGGTCCTCATATAGGAAGAGAGTGGAGAAAAATGTGGCCACAGTTGACTAATTCAACTACATAGTCCCACTTTACAACTTATGCATAAAGGAAATGTGCAGCTATGAGAAAACTTGCAGCATCTATAAATGCAACTACATGAAAACTTAGTGTCGATGTGACATTATTCTTAATTCCCCTCCTCATTACTTTTCTTGAATTCTTCAAACTGGGACAAGACAGCTTCTATTTCGGCTTTCTCCAGCATGATGGTGGAATTGGAAATGGCTTAGTAATCATTAGAAGAAGAATATCATTAGGTGACACAAAAATCTGGAGTCAAACGAGACTTATAAAAAATATTATCAAAAACTGGCAAATCAAAGAAAAAGTCCAATATGTCAATTAGAGGAATAAGGCTCATTGCATGTCCGACTTTAAATTCCAACCTGTAAGTTAGGGAAAAACTCAGATTGGCAGGTCGGAGAAAAAAGTCTGACCTACACTCTAAAGGTTTGGAAAATTCTATTGATACTGTGATATTTTGCCAAGATCTAGGGCTCAATGAAAAATACAAGAGAGACAAAATATTGATAGGAATAAACTGTATTCTATCAAGATGAAAATACTGATCAACTGGATCATCAAGCGTTACATACAATGAATATCAGCCTCCTTATATAGGCAAGGCTATATGAATATGTGAACACACAAACATGACATGTGGCTATAAGAAACAAGGGTAGGTAGGAAATAGGTGTGGGTAGGTAGGAGAAACAATATAATATTCCACATGAGGTGGATCACCCAGTGAATGTGGAATGTAACAACAAGATAAGTCCACAAAAGGTGGAAATTCTCCTATACACACTATCCCAATGTGGCACAAACACCCAAGTGTCTCATACCCAAACTACTATGAAATACATTTCTTAAGTACACTTAAGTAAGGTGTAATAACATCCAAGATGAATAATTATTTACACCAACAGACACATTGGACTTTAAATTCTTATGTGTCGACTAAAAGTCAGTTAGTTGACATGTTGGGTTTTAAAGCCCGACCTATCAGTTGAGGAAGTAACAAAGGACTGACATGTTGGGTTTTAAAACCTAACCTGTCAGTTGAGGAAGTAACAAAGAAAAACCCTCGCATGTCGGGGTTTAAAACCTGATATGCTAGTTAAGGGTATTTCAACCTCACATGTTGGGGTTTAAACCCCGACATGTGAGTTAGGAAATCAACAAGACTATGCACATTGGACTTTAAATTTTGATGTTGAAAAGCATAATCTAACTTCTTCCTACAGGTCGGACTTTAAAGTTCGATCTATAGGCAAATAAAAGAAACCTGACTACAGGTCAGAGTTTAAAGTCCAACCTATCAGTCACTTAAAACAAGGGAAACTAGCACATCAGACTTTAAAGTTCGATATGATGATATGACTCACTAAAGGTCAGACTTTAAAGTCTGACCTATCAGTCAAAACATAAAAACTTTCTAACTTCTAAATGACCAAACATAAAGACAAAAAATGAAAAAGCGATTAATCAACTAGGTCAATTAGCCTATCGCGAAGCCCGTGAGGTACGAAACAGACAAGTTTTGTAGGGTTGCCTAACAATTTTGGCCGTGCCAAACTCAAGGAGAACACACATAAATGACAACATATTAGCCAATATCCAACAATCTCCCCCTTTGGCATTGATGGCAACATATGAATGTGAAAAACAATCAATACAAAGAAAGAAATCAACTCTCAGCAATCACAAGGATCATCTCTCCCTTTGACAAAAAAATCAAATATCAAAATTCTCTACTCTCTTATAGATTTTTTCACATGCTTCTCTTCCCCTTTGACATCATTAACAAAGGCTCGGGAATCATAATTTTCTCCCCCTGAATTAGCTTCACAAATATGAACATCTGAGCCACCAACATTGACACTGACTACTCCCCCTGAGTAGCAGTTGCACTCATCAATCTAGAGCATAAAATATCTCTATGAAGTTCATCGGACTGATGCAAATCCATGCACCTTAATTCTCATCAGGAGGGGAAATCACCCCTAACTTCTCTCTGAGATACTCAAAAGTATCTTTCGGTAAAGGCTTTGTAAAGATATCTGCAATCTATTCCTTTGCAAATACATACTCCAATCTGACTTTGTTGGGTGAATATTTTGTCACTAGTGCACCAATGACAAAATATATGATTCACTCACAACTATGTTGAGAAATTAATCTCTCCTCTCATCAAGGGGAGGTTCTCTTTGAAATCTCTTCTCTAACTAATAAGAAATTAAAATCTGTGGGTTAGTGTTGGGCATATAACTGTCTTTTTTCAGAGTTAATGTATTCTCCCTTCACTTTGTTACAATTTCCCTATCACTTCGATACTTATGGAAATTAACGAATTTATCCAACAAACTATATCAAGATTTTATAAACAAGAAGCACAAAGTTTTTCTTGAGTATAACACTAACTAAACTAATTATCACAATGATAAGGAATTCAACTTGCAGCTCAAATTCTTCAAGTATAATTCCTTAATCCTAAAAACTACAAACAATAGTAGAAATACAAAGCCTACTACCAATCACTTAACAATAGAAAATTTCTCAAATATTCAAGGAGCACAAAATCTACTTTCACAATTCAAGAGCTCTTAAATCCACTTAACAATACTTCCTATATCAAGAAATTCAAGAACATATATAAGTCATGAACATAAGAACATCAACTCATATAAGCAACTCTTTTTAAAGACAACACAAAGTTTGGGATCAAATAAAATCACTTTCTTTATTTGCTTGATCAAATTTTCACAACAAAAGCTCAAAGTCTTAGTTGAGGCAAAAATTTAGCAAAGTTTTGCTTAGCATAATCCAAGATAAAATATACAAATGAGGGTTCCCCTTATATATAAGAAAAGTGGAGAAAAATGAGGGCACAGTTGACTAATTCAATTGGACAGTCCCACTTGACTACAACTATAGTAGAAAGAAAATATGCAGCTGGGATAAAACTTGCAGCATCTAACAATGCAACTACATGAAAAGAAAATGTCAAAAAGGGACTCTTTATTCATTTTTCTCCTCCTCATTTGATTTGTGGAATTCCTTGAACTTAGTCAGGATAGCCTCCATCTCATCTTGGTTTGGCATCTAGGTAGAATCTATGATCACACGAACATGGGAGATCATATCCTCAGCCTCTACATATTTCTTTTTCTTGTCCTTTGGCATGGATGTGAGGACATCAAAACACACTTGGATCTCCAGTAACTTATCGAATGCACCAAGTGAGAAGTCTTGTCTCATGCAATGATCCATTAAGGACAAAAATTCTTGTGTGATGGCATCACTAGTAATGAGATTCTGATTGTCATCATATAGATAACAAGGAAGGTCAACAATCCTAGCAAAAATGAGATCAATCTCATCATCACCTTCCTTCTGTTCTCAATCCAGCTCTACTATCATCAACCTTATTGTCTCTTTCCTATAAGACAATAGCGACAAGATTTGGATATATTTTTCCGTTGAAGGAAACACTATATTTTCAACGAGGACATCTATTTTGAAGTCCACCATTTTGCTCCAAAGGATTGTACTTTTCTCAATATTTTCAATCTCCTGAGATAATGAAGTTTTGACACTTTGCATCTAACTTTGGATCACTTCAAAGTCCGTCAATAACCCAACTATTGAACTTAGGAGATGAGACCCTTCTAACTTTAGCCATGCAATCCACTTGTCCACCACTCGGCCCTTGGCTCCTACCTGTTCAATTTTATTAAGAGCTTTAGTGTCCATTGAGGATCCTATGGGCTTAATTTCTGGGAGGATTGGGTAACTTTCAGAAGAACATTAGTCAATTGTTCACATTTTTATTTTAATTCATTCTTCTCATCCCTCTCTTGGTCCAAGTCTCTGTAACAAAGAGTTTAAAGCCACCTGAGAATCCAGCTTAAAACTCTCATGCATCTCCTCCACAAGTTCTATGATTTGCATGATGTAATCCTCGGGTTATATATCAACTTTATTCTTATCTGTTGATGGCACCATGACCTCAACATACTTCCTTTTAGAGGTCGGGTCTACTAACACCTAGGAAACAGTCTTCGACTTCTTTATTCCATTGGGCTTCTGAGGAACCAACTGCTTAAAGTCAAACTCATCAAGCAAAATCACCTATTTCTTCCTCTTAGGTGCTACTACCTCCATCCAAGGTGGTCATTTAGGATTGGCCGGTGGATTAGTAGCTTCTTGTTGAGTCTCACTTGGTATTTTAGGAGAAAACTGGCTTGACCTTGTAGTGGTTGTAGATGTTGTTATTGATATCAATGCTGAAGTATCCAGTGATATACCTGCTAATGTAGTAACAACTGCTGATGTGGACTATATATGTTGCCATGGCAGGATTTATGCTATGGAGCGAAAATCGTCGAGAAACTTCTCAAGCAGAGGAGAGAGTGGAAGGTGTAGTGGAAACAATTTGAGTAGTAACTAGAGGTGGAATTTGTGTTATAACCACCATAGTAGAAATAACTTTAGTGCTTACTAGAGATGGAATCTCTGTTATGACCACCATAGAAGGTAAAGTCATCATTTTTTGTTTCGCGAATTCTTGATCCATAGCTTCAGGAAACTCCAATATTGAAGATTTAATGGTGGTTGAAGGAATATCATCGAGGATAGAAAAGTTGGATAGTGCAAGAAAATGTTGAGCAGCCTCTGACTGAGTCATGCCCATGCCCAGGTCCTCATCATCAAAATCCTCTTCTTCTTGATCAGAATCAGAATCGATGGAATAGATAATCACTTTTGAATGAGTTGGTGCCTATGAAGTGGTTGGAACATCAACTTCACCAAAATGTGATGTTTCTTCAACCTGTGCTTCCTCTTGCTGAGTAATTTCACCTTCTTCTATCTCCTTTTCTTTTTCAATATCTCTAGCAGACTGTTGTTCTGGTTCCTTTGTGGTTGTCTCTTGTGCTGTTAAAGATGATTCAACTTTCTTGGACCCTTTAATTGTGAACTTGATTTTGGGTCCTTTCCCCTTGGATTGCGTTGCAGGGGCCGAGGATAATGCTTGTGAATCTTCTTTGCCCTTGGTTCTTGTTTCAGCCGTAGTTGTCTTACCAATTGGGCCATCACTATTATCGTCATCTCAAGAACTAGCAGGAAAATGTTTCATTCTAAGATTCCTTTTTAACAACCATAAATTTGTGTTTGCCAAAATAGGAGAGATTCTTTGGGTGATAGACCTAATTTCCTTTTTTGACCATTGCACTGGTGGAATTGGAGAGTCGGCAATCTTCTTTTCATAATTGACTAGGTCTATTATGTCTTCAGTGTCTTCCATGGTCATTGGGATCTTTGCCAAATCCAAATTTTCAATCTGTTCTAGAGTAAGACAACTAAAATCCATCCTTCTTATATCTTCTTCATCTTTGCAGTCTGCCCATACATCCTCAAGCCTATAGACATGGGTGTAACTCCTCTTGAGCTTTCTCTTCATGCCATGAAAATCAAAATTATTTTGTGCCTTGAATCTTCTCATAGTATTCCATTGCATTTCTTCCTCCATGTTCTTTCCCTTGGGGTTTGTTAGAACTGAGTACCTGCCAATAGATTCTGGGAACTTCAACCCAGTCTTATGTGCTTGCGATTTCTTTTCATGCACATAGATCAGTTGTCGACACAACTCCATGAGAATGATCTTATCAAAAGGATACCTTGGTAGAATGAAGGGTTCACCTAAGAAACATCCAATCCAAATGTAAGTGAATGTTGGGAACTGGAGAAAAACACATCCAAAATGAGACACCCTATTATATGCACCCTTTGCTAATCTTTTCTTCTGTAGGCTTTTATCAAACATGCACTTCCACACAACAAAGAAGGCATCATTAACTCTTCTAAAGTGGCTACCTTGATTCTTGGTTGTGAGTTGATCATAGTATTCCCAGACAGGCACTAATCTCCTATCACCTTTAGTAGACAAACTTGGATATTGCGTCATGGAAGCGGCTGCATAAACCAAGTAAGAAGTCATATAGAATTTCAATGTCACTTTGACTTCTTTCAACTGTGCACAGAGTGCATCACTGATCTACTCACCCCAATCAATCCTAGCAACCCCTTTCCTGATTATATTTATTTAATAACACATCCAGCTTTGAAAGTAATGAGAGTCCTTTAAACCCTTCTCTTTTGCCAACATGGTGACCATATCATTGTACTCCTCATTGAATTCAATCCTATGAAAATAATTGGGCCATCGCGAGGTGGTAGAATTTCTGGTAGTAGAGAGGTACACAATATTGTTCACTTTCTTGCATTTGACCTCATTTTTCTCATAGTACTCTTGAGCACTTTCTTGAGAAATGTCGGCTACTTGCTTGACTAAAGAACCTTTGAAAACACTGTTGAAGAAAACACTATCCAGAGTCATGATCACATTTTGATCAGCATCCCTAACTTTTCTTGCATTTAGATCGAAGTGATCCGCTACTGCAAGTACAAAATCCGGATCATGAGCTGCAACTAGGAAGGAAGCATATTTATGCAACTCAGATTTGATCAGGTTTGTTAGGCAGGAAGGAGTTTTCTCAACTCAATAAATAAACTCCTACATACTAACATGTTCAATTTTTGTATCTTTTATCTCCTTGATATTTGAATCTACTGAACTTTCTGGGTACAAATTTAAGTACTTATCATACTTGTACTTCATCTTCTTTGCTGATGTTTTACCTGGAGAAGATTCCAATTGACTCAAAGAAGGCTCTGATTTTTCATGAGAGGGCCTTGAAATTTGCAAATGACTGCATTCAACACTAAGGATTAGCTCATTTGATAGTTATCATCATCAATAAAATCAAATTTATCAATCGGATCAGAAAATCAGACTCAGAACTGGCTTGGGAGCAAAACTATCAAAAATGACAAGTCAGGTAAAAAAGTCCGATCTGCACCTTAGCAGTCAAAATCTGCACATCAGACTTTAAAGTCCAATGTGCAAAGATAAAACATATTACTTGCATATCGGACTTTAAAGTCCGATGTGTAAATTGGGGAAAAAACATTGGCACATCAGACTGTAAAGTCCGATGTTCGAATTGGGGAAAAATCACTAGCGCATCAGACTTTAAAGTTCGATGTGCAAGTTGGGGGAAAAACATTTAGCAAGACTGGCACATTGGACTTTAAACTTCGATGTGCAATGGAAGGGTGATCTGATTGACCTGTTAGGTTTTAAAATCTGACATGTCAATTGAACAATATCCCCTCACATATCGGACATTAAATTCCAATATACGAGGTTTACCCTCCTACATATTGGACTTTAAAGTCTGACATGAGAGGGATCTTAGCATAAAGCCTGCAGATCAGGTAATAAAACCCGTTATGCAGGCTATGGAAAAGGGAAGATTGAAATGATCTCTTGTGGATTGGGAAAATCGAAGACCAATCAAAATTTAATGTCCGATGCGCCTCTGATCAATAGAAAACCAAAGGAAAGAAAGGCAGAAAAGAAAGAACACGACACGGGAGAAGAACATGAAAGAAACAAATAAAAATAGAACAAAAACCTACCTCAATCCACCACAGTGAACAAAAATTTGGTGGATATCTAACAAATCTGCAAGCTAGGCAAGTGAAAATGGAGGAGGAAATAGGAGGCACATGCAGAGGTGAAATCGCAAACAAGAATGAAGAAATAAACTCCAAAACATTAATAAATAACCCTTAATTTGGCAATTAATGTGGCCATTAATTACCAGTTTACACAGTGCATGTCAAACTTTAAAGTCTGACATGCAGGACTAAAACCCTTGCAAGTTAGACATTAAAGTCCGACTATTAGGATTAATGATAGTCCCAAAGATACTGAGAGGTGGGGGAGGGGGTGAATCAGTATCTAGCCGGTGAACAAAATCTTTAACCTTATTAAGTATGTTGCATTCCAAAATAGTGTACCCGTAAACAAGAATTAATGTAGTAAATAGGAACAGTAAAGACAACATAGAAAACATGCCTAATATAAGATGTTTAATCAGGAAACCCAATGTGGGAAAAACCTCGGTGGGATTTGTGACCCACAATATTCACTCACTGGCCAATGAATAAATATTACTTACAAGAGGGGACTGCACATGCAGGAAGGCCAACTGCCTAGAGCTCATTGCTCAATTACAAATGGAAGTCTCACTGACTTACAAAATGGATTATGAAAATCCAATATAATGTACTGCTACAATTCAACATCTGCTATGTGAGGTTCAGTACCGATTTAAGCTCATACTATAACCATAAACTTCAGACAAAATTTGCCTTAATATTTGCTCATCAATTCTCTACATCCATCATTATTTCCTCTCAAAATCATTTACAAGATCTCATACATACATGAGTCTATTACAATATGACATGTCGACTTTACAAAATATATTTACAATTAAATACAATAAACAAAAGTTGTTTCTGTCAGCTAGGGTGTCGGTATACATTCTTGTCATTGCTGGCGAAGTGTCTGTCGCTGTCAATGTTTGCCGGTGATTTACCAGATGAATGTCAGGTGGCTGCATGTAGGTTGCTGATAGGTTTCCATTATTGACAATACTATCATTTCTTACTAGAGTGTAGAATGCCAACAATCTCCCCCTTTGGCATTGATGGCAACACTCATGAGAAAAATCCAAAAATTTGTTTCCAAAAATGAAGTCCAAAAAGGTTACCAAAAATGTATGCTCCCCTTGATCAGATGATTTCCTCTGATAACCATTTTTCTCTGTCCACTACTCCCCCTTTGACATCAATGACAAAGGTTGTCAAAAATTGTGAAATGAGTGCAAAATTTCAACTTGAACTTTGTAACCGATTGGTTACAATCTGGAATACTTCTACTAATACCAACTTTAAGCTTTGTATAAATATGTTGTTGTCCTTCATAGTTACCTTGGTTCTCTAGATTGTACAGGTGAGATGATGTATATGTTCCTCCGGTGACCTTTGACCTTGAATTAATGCCTCAGAGATTTCTTTCCTCAGAAATATAAGGTTGTCTAACTTAGGACTAAGTTTGTGCTTAAGCTCTCTGGCTTTTGCCTTGATCCTTTCTTTCTCTTTCTCTAACTACTCCAATTTTTCCTCAAATCCAATAGTTTCTTGTTCAATAACTGAAATAGGTTCAGATGAACCAATGATATTATCAGCTATACCATTTATCTCCTTTTGAACTTTGCTTATTTCCTTATCAATGTCCACTGTTAACATATTTGTCTTGCAAGTGTCTCTATACAGTTATGTATACTCCAAAATTGTTGTATTTAGTGCGATAAAAGTGTATTGATGTGTTTCATGCACTTGTTTATTGTTTCCTCAAAGAATTTTTCTTTTTCATTTTCAATTTTCTCCTTGAATGTTTCCTTATTTATTTGATCAACTGTCAGTATATTACCAGCAATATATTTAGACAATGTGTCTAACTGACTTAAAGAATCCTTTACATTATCTACATTGCATTTGGGTGCAATCATCTTAAGAGTAGGTATTGTGTCATCAATCTCCTTATAGGCCAATGCATTACAATTTGTTATTTTCTTTATTGAATCCAGAAGTACTTCAGTCACATTAGTAGGTCTAAATTTTCTCAGTGAAGTACTAGATGTCTAACCAACTACCTTTACTATCTCAGTGCTTCCAGTGGGAGTAACCAATTTTCTTGTATCCACCTCTAGTGGATCAGTCTGTGTTTGCATTTCTACTAGCAATGGTTTTGGTTTCTCAGTGATTGCTGGTTGCACTACCTCAATGCATACCTGTGAATCAGTTGGTTTCACTATACTATCTACTCTCAATATCTCCGTGTTATTCAGTGTTGGTATCTCTGTCAGTTTTATTGTGCCAGCATCTACACTACTAGTAACCATTCCACTGTCCAATGGTTCCCCTGAATTCTCTGCTTGCTCTATTTTCCTTGTTTGTGTTTCAACCTCAATATGTTATGTCGGTTGCTCAGTAGAAATTTCTTTCTTTACCTCTGTGTTATCTTTATCCACTACAATTTTTACTTCCTAAGTATCAACGTTCATAGTGTACAAAATTTCTGAATCAGGGTTAGTGTCCTCATGTGTTGTGTCCACATTCTCAATAGCTGGTGTGTTATCAGTCTGTACTGGTGGAGTAACCAAAGGTGGTGGTAGGTTGGCAGTTACTTTTATATTTGGTATTCCACCAGCTTTACCTTTCCCCTTGTCTCTGTCCTTCTGATAAACCTTGAAATTTTTCTTCGGTCTGTTCAGCTCTTCCTATTTTTCCTTCTCTACAAAAAAGATATCCCACGTGTCTGTTGTTTCTTCTGCAATTTCATTGACTCTACTAGCCATCAGGCTTACATGTCGGTGTCCACTTGCAAAAACTAATCTATTAGCTTCACTAATTAATTCATTAATTTCTTCTATAGAGTTGACCAGATGTATAGCTAGTAGTTTTTCAATCTTTAGTTTCTTGTCAAGCTCCATGACTGCAATCCTTTTGGCATCTAGCCTGCTGTATAATTCACTTGGGAAATCATCTACAACTTCTATTAATACTTTCTTGTATATATCAAGATGTAGTATTATGCTATTCTCAATACTTTCCTTTTCTTCATTAGTGAATGTATTATACGGTTTGCTAACATTAGCTAAGTTGCCTTCATTAGTTATCTCACTCAGTAAGTTGTCCAATGGTGGTATAACCTATTTTTTCTTTTTCTTCTTTAGTGTCAACTTCTTTGTCAGTGGTCTCACTGCCTATTGCTTCTGCCTTGTTTTTCTTGTTTTCTTGGGAGGAGGAGAGGGTACCGGTGAAGGTTTTCTCTTCCTATCAACTCTCTTAAACTCAGTAGAAATTTCACTATCAAATGATGTACCAACCGGTGAGATGTGTGCCTCTAGTTGTAATCCTGCTAGGTCACTTTCCTTTATTCTAGTTATGTTCATGACATTTTCTTTTATTTCCTTAACTTGTTTAGATGCACTCCTTATGTACTTTTCTCTTATCTTTCTTTATTTCAATGTTTGTACATCACTATCTATTGTTTGTGCATTTCCAAAAGCCTTTTCTTCTGGTTATCTAGGTGCCTTTAATAAGGCTTTAGCATAAGTTTCCATGATATTTACATCTACCTCATACCCCATTTCTGTTACCCATACAGTTCTAGGAAGAATTGCCTCCATCCAGATTTTATCCTTTTTTATTACAAAACATATTTCTTTTTCATATTTTTCTACAATACTTTGTGGAAGTCTCTTTCTTGTTTTCATTTTTGCTTTGAAGGTTTTGAAGTACTTTGTTATATTTTTTTCTTTGTATGTTCCCATACCGGTGAAGTTTTCTAGCAATTGTTTGCCTCCCGGTATATCATATCCAAAGTCTTTCTTTCCAATACCGGGAACTTCTTTTGTGAAGTACAACATGAGACATACAAGAAGATTGCCAAAACAAAAAGTACCTTCTTATCACCTTTGACCTTTTTCAGGTTGTCTATCAACTCATCCTTTAACCACTCACATACATCTATTTTTGCATCATTATTGACCATTTCATAAGCACTTTTAATGCAAAGACTTGATACTGAGTTAAGTCAGTTTGCATGTGTGGTCTTATAACCTAGGATAATGCTTATAAATCTGACATTCTCATCTTTGACATCATTTACTCTCAGGGATCTGCTATCATATGTTGCTCCTGTTAATGTCATGACAGTATTATTAGGAACCTTCTTAGTCTTATCTGGCCTGCTACCAGCGGAGGGTAAACCTGTCACTACCGTAATTGCTTCTTTGGTGATTTTACAAACAGAATCTAGCAAAAAATAATTCTCCATGAACTTTGATAAGGACAATCCTTGCTACCTCCTTAGGAAAATCAGGGATGTCCAAGATTTCCACAAAACCTAAAGTCTCAATTACCTTGTGCTTGTGTTTTACATTTCCATTTCCATCACAGATAATAGTTCTAAAAATTTTCAATATTTCCTCATAATCTAATTCCTCAATATGGCAATGAATATAGATTCTAGGGTCTTCAGCATAAGCAACACCTTTTGGAATTTTTTAAAAAGCACCTATGGAATCATCTTGTTTCGCTATCTCAAGAATGATTTTTAAAATGGGCTTAGGGCACTTTACAACTTCTACAACATTAGGGTTTGCAATAAATTTCGAAGCAGAGGAGGAATCCATTGATAAATACCTTAATCTACCTGAAAATGGTTTGAGTGCTTGAAAGAGATCGCTTCACTTCTTCACCTTGGATGCCTTCACTTGGATTTTCACGCTCTCTAAAAGTTTGAATGCTCGGTGAATTGAAAAAGAGAGAAAACCGATGATTTATAATGTCTTTTCTTCCAATAACTGCAATATATGCTCATCAATTAAGTGAAACTTAACACATCTACCGGTAGAGAAGAATTCCATCTTCTCACCATCAACCGAGGTTAAACTTGCATGATTTTCAACTTGTTGCAACACCCCCAAGGGTTACTTTTTCAGTTGGATGAAGAGTCTCCTGTCGGTGGAGTAATACTATCTTCTACCAGTGAAGGAATAGTCTCATCAACATTTTGATCTGTCTTTCTAATCCATTGTCTTGAAAATTCTTGCTTTACCTCATCAACCTTCTCTTTGCCTTTCAAACTGGGTCCTTTATTGTTTGTTGGTGAAGTCTTGCTTCCATTAAATTTTGCAATCTGTCTAATCTTGTTACAAGCCTAACAAGTCACATTGTTCTTCTGAATAGCCTTTCCTTATCCTATGCCGGTTTGTATTCTGCATTGATTAGATAAGTGCCCAAATCTTCCACAAACATTTCATTCTGCAGTTTTCTGAATTGTGACCAATTTTGTTGCATTTGGAACATTGACTGGTGGGTGCATTAATGTTTTGATTGTTTCTAGATCTACACTGATTCGCTCTATGACCATACTTGTTACAGTTAAAGCATTTCCCATTAAATTTGTAAGCATTAGGTTGTCTTACCGGTTTACTGTGGTCATGAATGTTTGTAGTATCGGAACTTTCTCCAACTTGAAATCCAAGTCCATTAGTGTCTCCATTAGACTTCTGACTTTTCAGCATACCATCAAGTTCTTTTGAACTTTTCTTGAATTTCTCTTTATGTTGATTTGTAGTAGCCAACTCATTTTCTAGAATTCCCTTTTGTCTCATAAGTTCAGTTTTATCATGTTCCATGTGAATCAAAACTGTCTTCAACATATCATTTTCATGATTGAGTCTTAAATTTTCATTTATAGCATCATTGAGTCTCCTAGTCAAGTCATCTTCATTCTTCTTTCTGTCTTCAATGTCTTTACAAAATCTCATAGTCGTGTCTTGCATTTCATTCCTCAAAGTCATGTTTTCTTGCCTCATCTTGTTTACAAGCTCATTAAGAGTTTCCTTTTCATCATCATTATTTTGCATCTTCTCATGAAGTTATTTTCTCTTATTTCTAGCAATAGTGAGATTCTCCTTAAGTCCTTGAATAAATTCATGTGCATTCCTCAAATCATCTTCAAGTTTGATATTCTTCAATTTCTCTGCATCATAGTCCACAAGAGCTACTTCTAATTGCTTTCTTAAGTTCTCCATCTGTATCGGTGTCAAAATCTTCCTCAAGTTGTTAGGCTTTTGAAAAGAGAGGACCAGGCTCTGATACCAATTGTTAGGATTAATGATAGTCCCAAAGATATTGAGAGGGGGGGGGGTGAATTAGTATCTAACCAGTGAACAAAATCTTTAACTTTATTAAGTATTTTGCATTCCAAAATAGTGTATCGATAAACAAGAATTAATGTAGTAAATAGGAACAGTAAAGACAATATAGAAAACACACCATAACACAATATGTTTAACGAGGAAACCCGGTGTGGGAAAAACTTCAGTGGGATTTGTGACCCACAATATTCACTCACTAGCCAATGAATAAATATTACTTACAAGAGGGGCCTATACATGTAGAAAGGCTCACTGCTCAATTACAAATGGAAGTTTCACTGACTTACAAAAATGGATTATGAAAATCCAATATAATGTATTGCTACAATTCAGCATCTATTATGCCAAGTTCAGTACCGGTTTAAGCTCATACTATAACCATAAACCTTATACAAAATCTGCCTTAATATTCGCTCCTCACTTCTCTACATACATCATTAATATTTCCTCTCAAAATGATTTACAAGATCTTATACACATATGAGTTTATTACAATATGCCATGTCGGCTTTACAAAATATATTTACAATTAAATACAATAAACAAAAGTTGTTCCTATCGGCTAGGGTGTTGGTATACATTCTTGCTGATGTTGGTGAAGTGTCTATCAGTGATTTACTAGATGAATGCTAGGTCGCTGCCTATAGGTTTCCATCAATGACAACACTATAATTTCTCACTAGAGTGTAGAATGCCAACATCGACATGCAACTTTTGACCGAACGACCTGCAGATCAGACTTTAAAGTCCGAACTGCAGGGAAAGGATTACCTATAGGTTAGACTTTAAAGTCCAATCTGCAAGTATAAAACTAAAACTTTGCACATCGGACTTTAAATTCTGATGTGCAATTACCTTTAAGAAGAAGGAACCCTGCATGTCGGACTTTAAAGTCTGACATGCAAGGAAAACTGCAAATCTAAAGAACTTAGAAAACAATAAAAATGAAAAGAAAAAAGCTAAATGAGCTAACCGATGGAGTCGATCAAGCTCTCCTGAAGGTCATAAGGTATGGAATAGACTAGTTTCGTAGGGTTGCCTCATGATTTTGGTTGCACTGAAATCAAGGACAACAGACTTCTTTGTCATTCACCTTCTATCTCAAGAAATGAAACTTGATTGATATATGCTTTGTTTTGGAATGGAACACCAGATTCTTTGAGATATTGATAGCCCTTGAATTGTCACATTATATAGCAGTAGCCTCATCATAAATAACTCCTATGTCCTTCAACATCTTCTTCATCCAAATTACTTGAGTACAATTGCTAGAAGCAGTTATGTATTCATCTTTTGCAGTAGACAAGGAAATAGCATTCTTCTTCTTACTTGCCCAAGAGATCAACTTATTTCCCAAAAAAAATGCACCACTAGTAGTACTCTTCCGGTCATCAACATCACCTGCCCAATCAGCATCTGTGAAAGCACTCAAATTAAAGCCATCATTCTTATAATACCACAAACCAAAATCAATTGTCTCTTTCAAATATTTGAATATCCTTTTTATAGAAATAACATGACATTCCTTAGGATCGGCTTGAAATCTAGCAACATGACACACAAAATTCATTATATTTGGTCTAGTCTAAGTCAAATATAACAAACCACCTGTAGAGTCCTAAAATTGTGACACTTGCAATTTCAACTGCATTTGGGTCTTCACGATGGCGATGCAACATTGAACCTGAATGGAGACCTTGAAACCTATTTGCGACATCAAAAACTGCATATTTTTGCACCTTGGCCTGATCCTTCCTTGCACCCTGCTATCTTGGGAGGTGGGACCATGGCGCCCAACGCCCTGGTCCCTGGCCCTATTTTGGGCCCGGTCTCTTGTTGGGCATCAGGTCTTCAAGTTTGCAATTTGATAAATAATGTTCCTAGGTCGGCCTAAGGTCGGAAAAATCAGTCTTCTAACCCTAATTGACAAGTATATAAACATTTCCCCTCTCAGAAAGCGTAGGGATGGAAAAAGGAAAAAAACATCCGTAGCGGAAGCGATATTCAAACATTCAAGCATTCCTTCAAGCAATTGAGCATTCTAAGTCTCCATTCAAGGCTAAGTGTTGCATTCAAGACAAGGATTCAACCATTGAAGAGGAGATCACCTACAATATACAACATACAACATCATTACACCTTTGCATGGAAGAATACAAACATTCTTACAACAAGGTATCAGTACTTGATTACATTACAAACATTTACATTTACAGCATTCTCATTTCTTGGTTAATTCCAAAACTAGGGTTTGACCTAAAGGCAAACCCCTAATCCTTAACCCCCCAATCATCCTCTCTTTTCTGTGTGTAGGTTGTAGGCACACGGCTATAATTGAAGATCTGGAACCCTTGTGCAGAGACGAACAGATCTCCCTTCGTTTCGCAGATTTTTTGAAGGACCGTGTGCACTTCAGGTGCCATCGTCCCAACAAATTTTGCTCAAACTTGCAGGACAACATCGTCTCGACATTTTACTACTAATTCCAGGTCCGCAGCTTCATCCCATGTCTCTATCTCCGTCTACAAGTGAATCTTTCCTACTTTTACATACACTCCTAGTTCAATCCTTCTATCTACATTCTTTACAAAAGAGGGTAGCCTTGCTGTCTCAACCCTTGAAGCTCATTTAGAATTCAATCTTGCATTGTGTGGGATTGGATCTTGTGAGTTTCAACCCCTCTTTTGAATGTAAAGTCTCTCCTAAGTGAAAACCGTCAATCCTAGTGACCTCCTTTCTCTCTCCTTGGAGTGGGGGGAACACCTAGGGTTCGATTTTCTGATTTACATTTTGGTGAACCCGACATGAACACCCTAATTCTGATTATTCATTGTTAGATCTCAAAATTTTGCTTCCTTAATTACGTTTCCATGTTTGATCTTTTGCAAATTTTAGAGGTTAATTACATAAAAACCCTAAATTTTCTTTTGTAGTAATTGAGCTTGTGAAATGTTTAATTGTTAATGCTTGTTTAAGATCTACCCTTCTATTGCAAATTGTCAATTCATATTTGTGCTTTAATTCTGAAAATTAAGTGGTTAAGTGTCAAAACCCTAATTTTTAAAACCCCCCCCCTTGATTCAACCTTTGACCGATAATTTCACTGATCAAAACATCTCCAAATCGGTTGTAACTTTGGATTCCGCAACAAAATCATAATATCTCTCATCCGTGAAAATTTTGAAAAAAGTTGCGAGGATCGTGTGCACCCCGGGCGCCACTGTCCCCGACATTTTTTCCGAAATTTTGAGAGCTAGATCTTACTGTATTTTTCTACTAGAATCCGGAATCTTTCGCTGATTTAATCAATTCTAACACTTTCAAAATTAAAGTCAAAGTTGGTCTAGTGATTGCTTGGATTAAGGCTTCTAATCATTCAAAATTTGTTGAAATTGAAATTTTGCATTAAAATTGTGTTTCTTACTGTCCTAAATCTGAAAAGTGTGTTGGCATTCATTCAAAGTTTCAGTGCTTTATTCAAATTTTTTGTAAATTGTGACTTTTGAAATTAAGTGTTTAATTGCAACAACTTTGATTTCCGCTTTCAAAATTGAATTTTGCGTGAAATTGAGTCAACTTTTAAATTTCAAAGCTTGCATTGCTTTCAATATTCCCTCTAAAATCATAAAATTCAAAATTTCAGTTTCCCTCTCTTTTTCAAAATTCAAATTTTGCATTTTTCAACAATCTTGGTAGGGTTCAATTTTGAGATTGCAACTTTAATTTGGCCTATCTACAGATCGTAAAATCACTCAATTTTTTCAAATTAGCTTTAAAATCATCATAACTTTCATCCCTGAAAATTTAGAAAAAAGTTGCGAGGACCGTATGCACTCCGTTCGCCACGGTCCCTGACATTTTTTCTGAAATTTTGGGAGATTGTCGTGATTGCATTTAACAGCTTAAATCTAGGAGATTGGCTGATTTTATTGAAATTTGCTACCTCTAAATTTAAAAATATTTTCAAAACTCAAAATCTTCTCTCTCTCTAGTGCATGAGTTTTACAACAATAAGCCCTACTTACACTATTCATGTTAGATGAAGCCTTAGAATTAAGTCTTTCCAAGGTTTAATTACCGAAGAGATGGAACCTAATTTGAATGGCCTTTTTAACAAGGACATGGGTAATTCCTCTAATCCTCTTAATGATGAAGAAGCTCTCCATGAGGTTTCTGTAGAACAACTTTCAAAATTGGATAACCAATTTGATGATTTTCAGCAATGGATGTCTCAAGAATACCCCGATAGTCAAGCTCTTTCATTAATTGAGGGTCTAAAATGTATGGTTCAAAGTGATAAGAATGGAATTGATATTTCACATAGTATTGCACACATTGTGGATTCGAATGTGATGCCTATGAAGAGTTGTGCCGAAACTTTAGGTTATACACAACCTCCTACTCAAGTCAATCATTCTATCCCTTTGACAACTTCTATTGCTAGTATACCTACTTTTACATCAAACCTAATGACTACTTCAATACAAAACATTCCACCTATGATCACCAGTCATGGGGGCAATCCTTCCTCTTCAATCAACCCTCTTCCTTCATTCAATCCGACTTCTTCATTCATTCCTTCAATGAGTGTCCCTATTACATCTCCACAAATGAACATGACGCAATGGGGCAATTCATTCAACCATTCCATTCCTCCTTGTAGTGCTCCTTCTTTCCAATCATCTCCTATGACTAACCATCATAGTGTCCCACCACCTTACTCTCAATCAATACCTTCTTTCAATAACATAATACCTCCATCACAATCTAACATTTCTAATATGAACTCTTCGACTGAAGTGACCATTAACAATCTTGCACAAACTGTCTCTTCTTTACAGCAACAAATTGCCTCTATGAATCAATCTAAGTTTAGTGTGCCCACATTTGATGTTGTGAGCCCACTTTCTCTTGACATTGTTCGAGTTGTCCCCCCTAAGCATGTTGAAATCCCGCAGTTGGAGCTTTATAATGGTAAAGGTGATCCTCTAGCACATGTTAAGACCTTTCAAACAATATGTACCGATTTTGCTCATGACCAAAGGTTGCTTGCAAAACTGTTTACTAGAACATTAAGAGATAAGGCTCTACAATGGTATTGCTCGTTGCCTTCCTATTCTATTACTTCTTCCCAACAACTTGCAAATGCTTTTATTCAACAATTTCAAAACAATATAGGTCCTAAAGTTACTTTGATTGATTAATGCATTGTAAACAAGGTGTTAAAGAAAAAGTGACTGATTTCATTGGTAGATATAAGCATTTTTGTGCTCAAATTTCTTTTCCAGTACCTGACAATGATATTCAAAGAATCTTTATTTCTAATTTACAAAAAGATATTAGAGAAAAACTCCTATTTTTTGAGTTTACTTCTTTCCAATAGTTGTGTGCAACTCTTCACAATTATCAACTGACTGTGAGTCAAATGGAACAAGCAAATCCTATGGCTTCGAGTGATAAGGGTGATAGTAGTCAACAACCATTTGGGAAGTTTAAACCAAATAGAGAGTTCGTTAAGTTCAATGAAAACATCATCAACAACAATGTGAATGCAGCATCAGGTGTGCCTCCTATTTCTAAGTTTTTCAAGAAAGAAAGAAAGTTTACTCCTTTGAATGAATCATTACATAGTATTATGAATAAGTTATTGGAACAAAATGTGCTTACTCTCCCTCCTATAAAGCAAATAGATCCTGCAAAGATTAATTCACCCTATTTTGATAACAAATCTTTTTGTCAATTTCATCGTCAACCTGGGCATGATACTAAAAAATGTTTTGCTTTAAAGGGTAAAATTCAAGATTTGATTGATAATAATACTATCTCTCTTTCAGGTGTGAATGATAAAGGCAACAAATCTGTAGCTCTTCCTAACCAAAATCTTAAGATTTTTACTGATCCATTACCTTCTCATACCTCTAATGTGATTGAGACTAATGATTCCTCTTTCTCACCTGATGGTCTTGTGTCTATGACTCTGAATGTGATTAACTTTGTAGAGCAGTAGAAAATCCCTAAAGAACCTTCCATCACATTTGATTCCAGTGAAACTATCAGGGCACCTGATGGTCCTTTATATATAGTTGCAAAAGTCAAGAATACACCTTGTTGTGGAGTGCTTATTGATCCTTCTTGCATGGTTAATGTTATTACTGAAGAATTTCTTTTTACTTTGCAATTGAATCAAGTGATCTATGACAAAACAAATGTGGTTGTGAAATTATTTGATGCATTTTCTTCTCCTACAATTGGTTCTATTACATTACCTATTGAGGTCCATAACAAATCCCTTGATGTGAGCTTTGCTATTATTCCATCATCTGAACAATTTCATGTGAAGCTAGGCTATCCTTGGCTATCTTCCATGAAAGCTATTGCTTCTCCTATTCATAAGTGTTTGAAATTTCCCTATAATGGTGAAGTTGTTACTGTCAATCATAGTCTCTTTAAACCAGTTGAAAGAACTTCTAGCGTTCCTATTGATTATTTTTGGCCTAAACAATTCCAATCTCTTCCACCGCGAAGTGATCATCTTTTCAAATCTTATCAAAAGTGGAAAAAAGATATGATCTTATCTCTAAGTGAACCTTGAACACCCAAACTTGATATTCCTATCATTCTTGAGAAGGAAGTTCTTCCTTTGAAAGATAAAACTAATGTCTTTCCTCAAGAAGATTCCCAACCCATTCCTATGGATGTGACTATGTCTATGTCTAATAAAATTTCTAAAAGTAGACCTATACCTCCTCGTCATGATGGACTTGGTCTCCTTCCTAAACCAAATATTCCTCCTTTATATGGAGTAGTTCCTCCTCCTTCCTTTTATAGAGAGAAGAGACCTTCCTCTTCTTCTATTATCCAACCTAAGAAACCACAATCTAAACACCCAAGTGATAAGGATGAGAACATTCCTCCTCCTCAATCTTCTCAACTTCCTACTAAGACTAGACAAAATCATTCTGCACGTGAACGCCGACAAAAGAGTCATCTTAGAGCTCGTACAGCTGTTTCTCAAACTTTACAATCCCCAAAAACACCTTCAGCTAGTATTATTCCATTTTCTCCTCAACCGAAAATTGAGCCAAAATCTCCTAAGCATAAGATGCATGATGGTTTTGATCCTGTGCGAGTTAAAGATGCTATTTTTATAAATCTTGATGATGATATAGATGAAAATGTTATTCATGATGAAAATGTTACTTCTCTTGCTTCTGATAGTGAATATGAATATGTTGATGTTGATAACCATTTATCTAACAAATTTTCTAAAGCACTTATCCTAGCTCCTAGACAAGAACAACCTGGCTTGGAACATGAACATAGCCCTTGTTTGGATCTTGTGATAGCTCCATCTGCTGTGTTGGATGTTCCTCCTCTAGTGTGTTTCCTACCTTCTCGAAATATTGATTAGCAAGATCGGGGGGTGGATGACGTACTAGACTAGTTTCATTAGCACAGCAGACTCTCTCCTCCTCTCTTGATATCTTTTGTTACTTCTTCTATGTGTTATTCTCATTCTTCTATTTGTTGTCCTTAGTGTTGTCTACTTGAGGATGATGCAAAGCATTGAGATCTCTTTTGGTCTCTCTCATGTTGACTCAAAAGACACATGTGTTCCCTTCTTCTAGGTGACCTTCCTTGATTGGGGAATGAAGAACAATTATGCATACATACATATGATATACATGAATTATCATACAACATACTGACCCCAAGGAAAGTGAAGTCACCTTGTTCTTTGTGTTTTGTGTCTATTATCCTTGGGTTTATCTCACACTTGCGGGCTAAATATTTGTAATAACATGCTCCTTTCCCTTCTCATTTCTTATGTGTATCACTACCTTAAAGCAATCACCCCTGATGAGGTGTGTGCAATCGCTTTAACGTAGGGGGCATACACTCTGTCCATATCTCTTCAGGATACTTGAAAATTTCTTGATGAACTTAGCTTTGCCTTGAAAATTTTTGGTATTTTTCTTGCGTGACTCATAGTGAGGGAACCTTACTACTGACAGTCATGGTTCTCCCTCATGATCTTCCCTTTTACTTTGTCAATCGAAGTCATAATATCCTTAGTCCACTGGGGGCTTGGTGTATCTTGCCTCCTTGACGTGGTGAAAGTCTTTCAATGTTGTTTCCTTGTACTTTACCGGAAGTATGGGCATACGCTTATACTCCCGCTAAAGTGGGGGCTAAATGTAGTGTCCTAAAATTGCGACACTTGCAATTTCAACTGCATTTGGGTCTTCACGATGGCGACGCAACATTGAACCTAAATGGAGACCTTGAAACCTATTTGCGACATCAAAAACTGCATATTTTTGCACCTTGGCCTGATCCTTCCTTGCACCCTGCTGTCCCAGGAGGTGGGACCATGGCGCCCAGCGCCCTAGTCCCTGGCCCTATTTTGGGCCCGGTCTCTTGTTGGGCATCGGGTCTTCAAGTTTTCAATTTGATAAATAATGTTCCTAGGTCAGCCTAAGGTTGAAAAAATCAGTCTTCTAACCCTAATTGACAAGTATATAAACTACATTTCCCCTCTCAGAAAGGGTAGGGATGGAAAAAGGAAAAAAACATATGTAGCGGAAGCGATATTCAAACATTCAAGCATTCAAGCATTCAAGCATTCCTTCAAGCAATTGAGCATTCTAAGTCTCCATTCAAGGCTAAGTGTTGCATTCAAGACAAGGATTCAACCATTGAAGAGGAGATCACCTACAACATACAACATACAACATCATTACACCTTCGCATGTAAGAATACAAACATTCTTACAACAAGGTATCAGTACTTGATTACATTACAAACATTTACATTTACAGCATTCTCATTTCTTGGTTAATTCCAAAACTGGGGTTTGACCTAAAGGAAAACCCCTAATCCTTAACCCCCCAATCGTCCTCTCTTTTCTCTATGTAGGTTGCAGGTACGCGGCTGTAATTGAAGATCTGGAACCCTTGTGCAGAGATGAACAGATCCCCCTTCGTTTCGCGGATTTTTCGGAGGACCATGTGCACTCCGGGCGCCATTGTCCCGACAACTTTTGCTCAAACTTGCAGGATAGCATCGTCTCAACATTTTACTACTAATTCCAGGTCCGCAGCTTCATCCTGTGTCTCTATCTCCATCTACAAGCAAATCTTTCCTACTTTTACATACACTCCTAGTTCAATCCTTCTATCTACATTCTTTACAAAAGAGGGTAGCCTTGCTGTCTCAACCCTTGAAGCTCATTTAGAATTCAATCTTGCATTGTGTGGGATTGGATCTTGTGAGTTTCAACCCCTCTTTTGAATGTAAAGTCTCTCCTAAGTGAAAACTGTCAATCCTAGTGACCTCCTTTCTCTCTCCTTGGAGTGGGGGGAACACCTAGGGTTCGATTTTCCGCTTTACACCACCAATCATAGATTTATGTCTAGTCTGATTATCTTTCAAAGAGTCATCATCTTTTGTCAGCCTACATTCGGCCACCATAGGTGTACCAACAAGTTTAGAATATTCAAGACCAAATTTCTTCAACAATTCCTTCACATACCTTTATCCAACTAATTAATTTGCAATCTTAGAAATAATTTCATTTTACCAATCATAGACATCTAAAATTCATTCTGCATCTCTTCAACAAAATTCTTACATAGGCAATCATTTCCTCCAAATATAATGTCACAAATAAAAACTTCAACAATCAAGATATTATTCTGATCAATCTTTAAATAAAAATTACTATCAACGGTACCTTTATTGAATCCAAGCTTCATCAAATACATATCCAATCTGGTATACTACGCTCTAGGAGCTTGCTTCAATCCATACAATGCTTTCTTCAATCGGCAAACCATGTCCTTTTCATCTATCAGTTGAAATCCATCTGGTTGCTCAATGTAAACTTCTTCCAATTCACCATTAAGAAAAGCCATTTGATAAACCTTGAAATCTTTGTGGGCAGCATAGGCAAGAAATAATCTAATAGCTTCAATTCTATCTACCAGAGAAAAATTCTCCTCATAATAATTTCCTTCCATTTGTGAATAACCTTTGCAAATAAGTCTAGCTTTATTTTAGACAACTTCACCCTGTTCATTCAACTTATTCTGGAATGCCCATTTAGTTCCACCTACATTTTTATCCTTAGGTCTAGGAACACGAATCCATGTATTATTTTTCTCAATCTAATTCATTTCTTCTTCCATAGCTTTAATCCAATTTTCATATTTACATGCTACATCAGTATTCTTAGGCCCAATCTTAGAAATCAAACAAATTTCTTTAACAAGTCTTCTCCTAGTCATCACACCTTTATTCTTAACAACAATAATCTAATTTTCTGAATGATTCAACCTTACATACCTAGGGGTTTAAGGATTTTCTTGAATTTCAGGTTCTTGAACTCTTTCTTCTGCACAAGCATCTACACCTTCATTATGAGGCTTTTCCAAAGCAATTTGGACATGACTTTGGGTCTATACTAGCTTTCCTTTATCGAAACTAGCATCCTAATCATCAGAATCATATCCGGAAGATCTAATCTATCTTATATTACAACCTTCACTTTAGCACTTTCAACCATCTTTCTCAATCTTTCATTATAACACCAATAGGCCTTACTTTTAGTAGAATAACCAAGAAAGATTCCTTCATCACATATAGCATCAAACTTTCCAAGATCTTCATCTCTTTTGATATAGCATTTACTATCAATTTTTTTGAAATATCTAACAATAGGAGAATGACAAGATCATAACTCATAAGGAGTCTTACCAGTATCACCTTTGACATTTACCCAGTTAAGAGTGTACATTGCAATACTCATAAATTCTCTCCAAAATACATGCAGAACATTTCTTTCAATAATCATGGTTCTAGCAGCTTCTTGAATACATGCCATTCTTGTTGTGGTGTCCTAGGAGTAGATAATTGTCTCTTAACTCCATGCTCTTCACAATATGCATTAAACTCACTAGAAGTGAATTCTCCACCTCTATCAGATCTCAGACACTTTAGCTTCAATCCAGTCTTAGTTTCAACTCTAGCTTTGAAAATATTGAACTTATCCAACACTTCAGACTTCTCCCTTGAGAAGGTAACCCACATCATTCTTGAATAATCATCAATCAGCAACATGAAATACATGTCACCCTACAAGCTTCTCACTCTAGAAGGACCACACAGATTAGTATGCACAAGATCCAACAATCCATTAGAATTATACTATTTTCACTTATAAATAACTCTTGTCTGCTTCCCTCATTGACATTCCTTACATACCAGATTGGAAGGCTTTATTAACTTTGGTAGATCTCTCACTGCCTAAGTATAACTTATCTTAACCATACAGTCAAAATTTACATGACATGTCCATTTATGCCATAACCAACTCTCATCAATCTAAGCAATCAAACAACTTTTACCACCACCATTCAAGTGAAAAATATTACCTTTAAGTCTTTGTCCCTAATGCAATCTTAGTTCTAGAGCTACTCAAGATCTCACATTTGTCATTCTTGAATTCCAAGTTTTATCCCTAATCAACCATCTGACCAACACTCAAAAGATTATTCTTTAAATCTTTAACATACAACATATCATCAGTATTATGCTTACCATCAAGAGAAATAGAGCCTCTACCATGGATTACACAAGCTTTGTTATCACCAAATCTTACTATACCACCATCATACCTTTCCAATTTTAAAAATGTACTCTTATCACTTGTTATATGATGAGAGCAACCACTGTCAATTAACCATTCATTTTTATCCTCAATTTAAGAAACTAAAGCTTTCTCTTCATTAGTGGAACCTGTAGAATCTGTAGCTATAGGATCACCTTCCTTGATAGCAATAAACACAAAATCATCTCCTGAATTTCCTTTATCTAACTCATCATCTGTCACACCTTCATCATCAGCATAATAACACTTCTTTTGATATTTAGGCTTATATGGCTTAAATGGCTTCTTGGGATTTCTATCTCTTCCAAACACCTTGATGCAAAATGTCCTATATTATTACATGAAAAAAATTTAAGAGGTAACTTCCCTTCATACTTACTAGCACCTTTAGGCAATCTTCTGGCAATAAGTGCTTCAAGATCCTCAAGCTCTCTTTATTCATCTTCCATCTCTTTCTCATATCTAGATACTCTTGTAGAACTTTCTCCCAGATCATATCTTTCCTTCCCAAAAATAGTAGCTTTGAATACAGAATCAATATTAGGAAGAGAGTCTCCAAACTCACTCAGCTCAAAAGCAACAAGTTACAAATCAACATGTATCTTGTCACATTTGTTACAGTCTGGATTTTATCAATAGTAGAAGCTTTATGTTTGTAATCAGGAGGAAAGGATCTCAACACTTTAGCAACAATCTCATATTCTTCTAAAACTCCACCGGCACATCTGATTCCACACACAAGCTCATTTACTTTCTGGATAAAAGAGGTAATGTTCTCATCTTCACTCATCTTCAAATTCTCATATTTACCCTTCAAGATCTACAACTTAGAAATCTTCACATGACTATCACCTTCATGCAAGGTCTCCGATTTTACCCAAATCTCATGAGTGGTCTCTAAGTCCATCGCATTAGTCATCTCAAAATCTGACAACACACTCAACAATGCTTCCTTGGCTCTAATGTTGAATTTTGCTTCCCTTATCTCATTTGGAGTAGTAGGACTATTTTGCAGAACATTATATACATTCTTAGTAATCTTCTCCAATGCATCTCAAATGACATTGCATTCGACTCATCCAGAGAGTGTAGTTCATTCCATCAAATCTCAGACTATCCTTCTTGAAAGAAGAGGTTGCCATCAATGATCTCCTCAAGCGGTCAAGCTTCTTTTGGAGGATCTAGCTCTGATACCAATTGTTGGCAACAATGTAGAAAACTAAGAGGTGGGGTGAATCAGTTTGCACAAAAACTTACTACAACTTAAACCACAAAATAGATATGATAATCAATAGTTAAAGCATGAAACAACACCACATCAATAACACACATAACACCAAGATTTTGACATGGAAAACCCGGTTAAGGGAAAAAATATAGTGGGAACCTACCCACAATGAGATAATACCCTGTTAGAAGTAAACTTTAATAGTACAATGGGAAATACACATGCATTCAGGCACACTACCTAGAGCTCACCACTCAAAATAAGAAACCCAGAAAGGCTACAGCCTTTAGGGAAGGCTCACTGCCTTACAAGAAGTCTCACTGACTTATAAAAGCATTCAGACAACAACTTGGATCACATGAACTGTGAAAATAGCATCTCCATATGCTTGAGTATAGTTTTGGTTAAGCACATAGTGTGCTCTACAACCCTTCTCTTCTCCTTCATAGTTTCGAAAGATCAAATCACTTGTTCGCACATACAACTCGATCATACACTTGCATATACAACGCAAACATTCATAGAGATACATCTTGCATGATTATTACATTTATTCATACAAACCCTCATCCCATGAAATTGAGGTCGACTAAACCCTAAATACAAATAACAAAATAATATCCTCACACTCTACAACAATACATGCGGATCAAAACAATGTTGACTAAGACATAGTTTGGACCCAAATCAATATTGCAACCATGCAACACCTCGAATAATTACACCTCGACCATCCACAACATGCTACAACTACCAAGAATGTCGCATAACATGAAGAACATCATCAGACAAGGAAAAAATTTAATAACACACATAATAATCAATGCGGACCACCAATATGCATAAAACACTATCTAAAGACATTCACAAGCAATGTGAATTACATCACAACAACCGCAAGAATTTGGATTACCAAAATCATCATCATCTCTCTACTGGAGCTTAAAGACATCAACAAAATTGACTATCAACCTGAAAGATTTGCTTGTGGATTTCCAAATCATGAACCAATGAAAATGAGTATACACATCAACATCTAGAACACATCCCACACATCTGCAACTAAAGATATAGCAATTTCAAAGCAATACAGAGCACAAACCAGAATACCGAACAACTCCATAACATCCCCAATATCGGATCTCATAACTTGATCAAATCATCATATGAACCTTTGCAAATGGGAATGAACCATCTTTAGACAACATACTAGAAACCCTTTAAACCACATCAACTCAACTGCAACACATAGGCTAAACCAACTCATCCAATCAAACTGTAATACTAGAATACACAGAAGAATACGTTAAGAAAACTTTCCAACAATCTCCACTTATGTTGATATCAATGAAAACATATTAGCCAATATCCAACATAATACTGCCTTTACAACTCCCTGGGGGACTTTTTGTTATGTGCTCATGTCGTTTGGGTTGAAAAACACAGGAGCAACCTATCAATGAGCGACGACCTTGATATTCCATGATTTTATCCATATGATATTAAAAGATTATGTCGATGATATATTGGTAAAATCCATCATTCATCAGGTGCACATTGAAAACCTTCATCTGATCTTTGAAAGGCTTTGACCATATAAGATGAGAATGAATCCCCTCAAGTGTGTTTTCAGTGTTAATGTAGGAAAACTTTTGGGATTTATTGTCTCTTGTCAAGGAATTGAGACAAACAATGATAATATAGTTTGCAAGGGAAGATTCAATCCATTCATAGATTTGTGGCGCAATTGGTTGATCGTACCCCTTCCCTTTACACGATTGTTAAAGAAAAATGCTTGTTTCAAATGGAATGAGGAATGCCAAGAAGATTTTGATTCTATCAAGAATTACCTGGCTAATCCTCCCATCTTAATGTCGACTATGTCTAATAGACCTTTCTTTATGTACATCTTTGCCTAATCTCACACACTAGCAACTTTGTTAGCTCAGTGCAATGATGAAGGTCAATAATGAGCAGTCTATTACATTAGGTTCACTTTGATAGAATACGAGATTCAATATTTTGTCATGGAAAACCAATGCCTCGCTCTCATCTTTGTGACTCAAAAGCTAAGGCATTGCATCCTTCATGCAGAGTTACGAGTTATTGCTAAGAATGATATCCTTAAGCATCTCTTTTTGAAATCTGATCTTTCAGATTTATTGGTGAAGTGGGTTATGCTTCTCTCTGAGTTTGACCTAAAGTTTATAACTTAGAAGTCGATCAAAGGGCAGGTCATCATGGATCAGCTGGCCGATGCCTCATCTAAAAAATATTTTCTTACTTTAGCTCTTTTTCCTAATGAGGATGTGTTGGTTATCGATCATGACCCTGTACGGGACGTGTATTTCGATGGATTGAGATGTCAGACTAGTTCGGGAGCAGGTGTAGTTTTAGTCTCACCTGAAGGAAATCCTTTTCCTCTCTCTTTCCGTTTGGAATTCCAATGTACTAACAACATCATTGAGTATGAAGCTCTAATTGCGGGGCTACATGTTGTGATTGCCATGGGGGTAAATAATATCCGCATCCATGGAGGTTTTGAGCTTATTGAGTGAAGCAGTTCAAACTATCTTAGTATGTAGATCTGGTTGTAACCATACTGAAGCATTTTGCCACTTACTCAATTGACAACATTTCCTAGAGAGAAAATCGTCATGGGGATGCAATGGCAAGTGTGTCTTCCCTTGTGGGCCTATACTTTGGACATGATGAGTATCATTTCATGGTACAAGTTCTCCACTCTCCGGCTGTGATTGAACAAATCTAATTCGATAAATTCATGTGTACTCATATTGATTCAGGAGAATGGTTTGCACACATCTACAATTACCTAAAAATTGAAATTTTTCTCGATGATGCCAGAAAAAGTGCACATGTGCGAATTCGAAAGCTAGCCACTAAATATATCCTCTTATCTAATGTTCTTTATCAAAGATCATATAATGGTCTTCTCTTGCATTTCTTAACAAAAGTTGAGATACCCCTTGCCCTCCAGGAAGCCCATTCTGGGTCTAGAGGTGGGCATTTTGGGGGGAAATACTTAATTCATAAGTTGATTCATATAGGGAATTTTTAGCAGACAATGGAACAAGATTCCTTTGCCTTTGTCAAGAAATGCCCCCATTGTCAACAACACAACAATTTAATTCATGCTCCTGCATAGGAGCTCTGAGCTCAAATTTCTTCATGGCCTTTCTAGACATGGGGATTAGATATCTCCCCCTTCATCTAAGGTTCATGTCTTCATCATCACTGCTACAGATTATTTCACAAAGTAGGTTGAGGATATACCATTGAGATCCACTTCTATTGACATGATTTATGGCTTCATCATGGATAATATTATATCCCGCTTTGGCTTACCTACTACCCTTGTTTTCGACAATGGTACACCATTTAAGAACAAAGAGGTTAAGCAATTCCTTGAAAAGTTTCACATTCAACATTGTTTCACTACGCCTGATTACCCTCAATCTAATGGTCAAGAAGAGGCATTTAACAAAACCATTGAATAGATCTTACACAAGACTATTACCAAACATGGCAAAGATTGACATATTTAGTTGGTCTACGCATTATGTGATTATCACATGAGTGTTTTTATGGCTATAGGGACAACACCCTATAACCTCATGTATGGCACTAATACTATCATGCCTATTGAGTTAGAGATCCCATTATTGTGTGTCTCCCTGAAAGGGGTGATTGATGATGACTCTTATCATACCCTTCATCTCAACTAGCTTGAATTGTTGAATGAGAGTGATTTGAAGTCCTTTCAACATCTTCAAGCTTATCAAAAAATATTTATCTTGGCAATATAATCAAAGTGTGCTACCTCAAACTTTTAAGGTAGGTATCCTGGTTCTTTGTGAGAATCAAAGGAATGTTAGCACACCACCTAACCAAAGAGGAAAATTTAGTCTGAATTGGCTAGGTCCATACATTGTCACCTTTGTTTATGGTTCAGGTGCTTATTGTTTATCCTACATGGATGGAACACCTCGTAAAGAGTCTGTTAATGTAGCACACCTGCATCAATACTACGCATAGAAAATAGATGGTATGTATACGCCCTATGCATGACACCTAGATTCCTATGGTGGTCATGTCATGGTATATACATATCTTAATTAACATGATAACTGCCCATTTTTATGTTATGAAGTGATTGTGCATATCTATATTTGGGCATGTGTGTGTGCGTATGTGCATATGTTCTATCTATATTTCCAAACATCTACATAATGACCATCATGAGATTTAATCATGCATATATATATGGCAATATGTATATTAAATTATGATACACATCTAACCTACATCATCTATCCCATGAGCATATACAATGAACTTATAAAACGACAAGCACACATATCCATGCTAACTTAAGAAAGAGTCGAAACAATTAATCCCATGTATATGTGTGTGTGTGTGTGAATGTATAATATCAATATCAATGTACATGTATCAAATCACTACAAAAACACGTGATGCTATCATTTGTGCCTCTAAAATACATAAATACATTTGCATATACATTAAAATAATATTGTACATATACTTGATCAAAAATGCCTCATGACCCCTGCAGTGGATGGGTCCCTGAAGTCACTGGCTTGGGAGGATCTTGGTCTCAACATGAGGGTTGTCTCACTGAGGTGGATGACGATCTCATAGCAGTGGTGCTCCATGACTACAAACCCCTCAGCTCCCCTCATAGCTCTGCTATGATCTCCCACTGAGCCATGAGCTCCTCGCACACTACCATCTCTCTCTCATGAGATTCCTCTAGATCTGCCATCAACTGGCGCACTCGAGGTGTGGTCAAGATGGCCAGTTGCACCCAGTTGGGTAGAATCGACCTATCGATGAAGGTCATTGACCTGGCTTTACAGAGCAACATGTTCCCTATAGACACTCTCAGCTCGCGTCACGACCTAGTCTCTCTCTTCGAGAACAACACGATCCTCCATTTGGGCCTAGTCTCTTTGTCCCATCACATTGGCTAGCTCCATTGCTCCCTATAATAGCTCTACCTATCCCTCCTCATATGTTGTCCACAATCGTGCTATAGGCTCGAATAGCTAGATGTGTCTCCCTACAGTTTGGAGTGGCTGATGGGTGTCCAACATAGGACCCCAAGTCTGTACGGAAGGGATGATCTTTGTGAGTGCCTAATGAATGAAGCTCAACCACTCAATGACACCCTTTGCAAACATAAACCATTCTAGTATCAATATCCATAGAATCAAATTCTCTACATCTATAAGTGCATAAACATATGTATGAGAAAAATTGAAGTAAATCAACCGAATTCAAAGTACATACCAGGATCACTCCTCTTCTAGTCTGGATCTCATGGAAGCGCTCTGCTAGTGGATCCCTCAATGGTTTTTGTTGGTGTTGTTATTCATGCTAGTGGTGTGAGAGGTGAAGGTGGGAGTGCCCTAGATGCAGGCACTCATCTTTCTAGGCTCCTACTCTCCCTCTACTACCTCTATGCGGGCCTCTCACCCTCATCACTCAAGGAGGCTTGGTCGTCACTATCGCCTCCTAGAGCTCTAGCATCTCCTCCTATTATATGTAATGGGAAGATCAGTGCAAGACCTACCCTACCCCACTAGTTTGTGAAGTCTAGAGTGACTCTCACATTGTCAATGTCCATTTGTGGGGAGATGTTGTGATCGTCACTACCCTCAAAGTTGTCTAGCAGGTATCCTAGGGTGGGGTGAGGCATATCTTGTTGCCTAACCGTGATCTTGGTTGATTGCATGTATGTAGGTGTGATAGGTAGAATATCCTGCACTTGTCCAAACTATCACATGCATCACTGCTAGTGGTATGACATCATAATATGATCCTATCGGCCAAGTAAAAAGAGATTGCACTACATCTGTTGGAGTTGTGTGTGGCCTACGACCCACACCCCCATATCCTGATATGGCTGCCACAGGATGTCTCTGATCCCAAGCTAGTCCAAGGTGAGCCTCCAATATGTCAGATCTCTTGTGCACCATCCACCACATCGTAGTGGATACCCATCTTCTTGTGGCATGTCTAAGGGCATCGGCATTGGGAACCCAATTGTCTGCATGCAGGTGATATGTTCAAATTCCTAGACCTATAGTAGTGTGGATGCTGTCAGGCTTTGATAGTCATGATGTACATATCATGACAACTTGTAATATAGGTGTGTGCTCATGTTGCATCCCCATGCATACACTATCTACCTCTCCATCTCTCGAATCAGGGGCACAAACACCATAGTCAACTTTGAGCCTCGATCGTCTATGAATACACATGTGACAATCGATATCATGATCTATCATACCAAGGGAATCGATGCTCACCCCTGGCCCAATGCTTGCATATACATATGTCCTTTGGCGTCGACCCTCCACCCCAAGGCCCACTCTTGCTGTCTGCCTAGCTCTATGATCGATAGTATGGCTGGTGATACCCACTCTCCTCGAATAGGTAGTCAAATAATGCACTATACATCAACCAATATCACTTTCATCTCCCTCGTAGGAAGATGAAATGGCATGGTTTCTGCATCCTACCTCTCCATAAGCACCCACAACATCGAGGTGTGGAACTAGAACTCTAGCAGATAGAATGTCCATCATAAACCTACTCTCCGAAGAAGTTGTCTATCTGTTACTGATAGCTCCTCCTCCCAATCATGAAGTGTCTACAGTAGATGTCCCAATGTATGCTCTTGCATCTCAAGTAATGTCTACATGCAAAATCAAAGTTCAGTCAGTGTCGATCATGTTTATCTCTCGATGCTTGCACGCCCATAAGACGCCAACGCGCCTTATGGACGACAATGTCCATTGATGACTTGTGCACTAAGTCTGGATACTAGCACATGTTGGAGACAATAGCATGGTGTCTAGACCGTTGCGCACCCCCTGGACACCTATGCAACCATCCGAAATAAAAAATCAAAAAATGCATAAAATGAAAAGCTAGACTGTGATTTGAGCCATACCTGGTCAAGCTCATCACCCTGCTCTATTGGAATCCAAAATTTATCAATCCTACTCACTTTATTCTCTTATCTATGTGATATTTTTGCTCAGACTCTATTCAAATCTTAGCTCCAATGCCCGCAGTGAATAGTGAAAATGATGCTTCTCGGGGCCCATCCTTGAGTATATAGCCTAATTTTTACCCAAAACTTTTCTTGATCATTTTAGGACACTTTTGGCTCATTTTCCTTCATTTTTTCCCCACCTCAGTGGGGGAAAAACATGAAGGAGCATATACTCACCTTTATCATATTTTTCCCTTCTATCTGTACTAATGCTCCTTAAGCATTCTTCTCACCAAAGTAACTTCTTCAGTTTTTGTGTTGACAAATTTTCAAATTTTGTAGTGTGGAATTCATCATGTTGACTACTATGATTTCTCATGGAGACCTAGGGGCATCGTTCGTGATTGCGAACTCAACCTTTGCAGCCTCTACAGTATCCTTTTTTGGTTAAGTATTTATTGCATTTATTGCACTGCATGAAACTAATGAATTTATCTTTCTACAACAACTTTAGTGCACCTGATCCCTTGAGTCGATCGGTCCACTAAATTGGGGGAAAAATATAGTGTCCTAAATTGTGCCTAGTGCATTAATGGCAAACTCATGATCAAAATCCCATCATTTTAACATCATGAGCTCCAAAGACAAAGTGCCTTTGTATGCCTTAAAACCCTCTTTGGGCTCATCTTTGATAGGACTAAGGCATGACGTGTGGATGTTTGTGCGTCGCACTAACATCTCAATTGTTGGAATTAATGAACACTATAGAGGGATGAATCGGTGTTTTACAATTGACAAACTTATTAAGTTGATTCTTATACCACCAGATGCATAAGAATGAAAGTAAAGTGCAAAAACATAAAGCAATCAACCACACAACCATAACACCAAGATTTTTACATGGAAACCTAGAAAGGGAAAAACCACAGTGAGATTTGAACCCACAATATTATTATAGTATGGCCACAAGTATGATAATATTACATAAGGGGAATGCACTTGTATTCAGGCACACTACCTAGAGCTCACTACTCAAATAAAAAAGGGCTACAATCCGGAGGAAGGCTCATTGTCTTATAGGCTATTAAAATTGATTACAATAATGAATGAACTAAAGTGTAGCATCTACATATGCCAAAAAGCAGTTCTGGTTAGGCTCAAATTGGCATCTACAACTGATCTCCTTATCTGCTTTGTTTTCCTACTCTGTCTTACACCGGAGCACCTAAACCTTCAATAACATTCACCAACCTTCACAAATTCGCTCATATAGACTTTTCACACTCATCTCAAATTCAACCTAGTGTTGATTGATCACTTCAAGCTCGGTTATGACTACTCAATCTCGTTCACCTTGCTCTTTTGCTCTTTCTCTTCATTCACAATGTGAAGAATGAATGATAGAAATGTCTGCTTCTTCAAGAATTCATCACTGAATACTCTAATAGGCATGAAATATTTCAGATATCAACTCTGTAGCTAATCTCCATCATCTACAACCATTCTTGACTGGTTATAGATCTTCGAAAAGGGGGGTTTTAAGGATCTACATGAAAAAGCTTCCCCCTAAGGCATTTGGCCTTACTTAACGGATGAGGTTCCAATGCCGAAATTAGGTGTGGAGCCATTATGAACATTTGAATCTTCCTTTTTAACCCACATCTTCTTATGTTTCTCTCTAAATTATTCAACCTTTTCTTTGCCCTTTTCATCTGATCTATTCTTGTCTACCAGATCTTTCTTGCTTACATTCTTACTTCAGAAATATTTTGCAGTGTGAATGGATGTGATTTCTGAACTGGGTTGCCATCAATGAAAACTCCTAATCATCTCTCATGCATCAATCTTCACCAGAATAGTGTCTCTTGCCAACATCGATAAACTCATGGAATCTAGAATCCAACAGAGATTCAGATGTTGGCTGACTTGCATCCTTTGGCTCGTCTTTCATCGTAACAGCTCTCCATGCCACCTTTCAGGTTTAAAAACCTTTTCCTAGCTCATTTGAAGGGTTTCCTTTCTAGGATTCTTGGCTCTTGGTTCTCATACTATACTCTTGCTCTCTTGTACTCTTTCTCTCTTGTACATACTACCAATACTATCAAGCTACAACTATCTTGCAAAGATCTTACCAATACACACATATCTCGAGGTTCATCATGCTCTCCACTCAAAAGGAGGGGTTTGGTTAAACACATTGTCTTCTCTTTATCTTTTTCTCTATTTTATCATTGCATGTAATTTATCTTCTTACATTGTGGTTGTATCTATTATCTAGGTGCATTCATCTTACCATATTTTACCAATTTTTTATCATTTACAATAGGGGTTTGCTTCCATTAAGCGAAGTATAGTTTCTATTTGCATTTTACCAATTTACCAATATTATTTTTCAATTTATCTATCTGGTTGTCAGTGGCAGTGGAAACACCTAAATGGTGGTCTAACTAAGGTAGACCCCTATACAGCCCCCAACAATTTTCCCGTCTCTATGTGTGCAGGTGGAAAATAGGTCCCACTTGTTGGTGAGAAGTTGCAACAAAGTTTCTGGAGTTTTCTATATCAGCGGGCCATACAAATGACAACACATTGTGTTGTAGTCCGCACTCCACGCTAGCATCTTGGACCCAAGAGATTCCTACTTCAGTGGTATAACTTACTTTCAGTTTTGTGTTATTTTATAATTTTAGTTTTCTTATATCTGGTAGTTTCTGCATTTTGGTCTGTTGTTTACCTTTAAATAGATATTAGTTTAGTTTCATTATCCCTTGGCTCATCTTAGCACCAGTTTGGGTGAGGTAGTGGCATATCAATTTGTCCTCTAAGATTCATCATCATATAGGTGGAAAATTTCCTCCCCTACAGGGATGATCACATTCTTAAAATGTGGTTGTATCTCAAGCCCCCAGCAGTTCAAGGTTTAATAAAACCTTCTCTAAAAGTTGATAGATCGATTTTTCAGTGGAAACCACATCCTCCTAATTAGATCAAATTGAATTTTTATGGACCTTCTAAAGGTGATCTATTAGTTTCAAGGGCATGGGCAATTCTAAGAGCTCATTGTGGGAATATCATTAAAGCAACTTGTAAGATCATCCCTTATGCCACAAATAATATTGTGAAATTTTCAGCTTTCATTATGGGTCTCTCTTTGGCAACTAAAAGTCAAGTGACCAATTTGTGTATTGAAGGGGATTCAACGGTGGCTATTAGGGCTCTATATCAATCATCTACTCCATTTTGACAACTACATTAGTTTTTATAATAGGACCTTGAGTTAATCAAAGCTTTTGATCAATTTAAAATTGGACATTGTTATAGGGAGGCGAATGGAGCTACTGATAGCTTGTAAAATATAGCTATTTATGAAAATATTCAATATGGTGAATGTGACTGTCTCCCCAACTAAATTGTGCTTGTTGACCTGAATTTGTGATTGGAGAGTCTTTTCTATATTTTACGTTAGAAATGATCCCATTGATACTTATGTCATACCTTCATCTTAGGGATATTGTTATTTTTGCCTCATGAGATATCCTTTTTTGGATCATTATTTGTACCTTGTTGATGGTGTTGTTTCACATGCCCAAACATTTGATTTCCTACTACTTTCCAATTGCCAATGCTTGAAAGGGACCCCTTGTGGCATGATTTTTATTACTTTAATGATTGTTTATTTTTCGTATAGCTATAGGTGTCTTGATATTAATTTTGTCGTTCCCATCCACCATTGTTTCTCATCATGATCTATATGCATTGGTTACTCTCCTTGGACTGAATTGGCTTCTTTGCAACCTTTTAGCTCTCTCGTGTGTTGTTGAAAATGTTATGGATCTTTCTTTATCTGTAGATATGACCAATCTACTAGTGGGAATTTATGTGCATCCATCTTTATTTTCTTGGGATTAAATTTTCTCTAAACTAGAAATTTTCTTGAAGACTCAATATCAAAGTATTTTTTAGTATTCATGGTTAACATGCTTGTGGGGAATGATCCTAATTCTTTTCATTAGTGGTTTTTTTCTATTAAGCAAGTGATTGTCTTATGTATACAACTAATTTATAGGAGGCTTCTATGAATTCATGAATCTCTACGCTTCACTTTTTTTGGGTGTTTTGGTTTGGGCTCCCTACTTCATCAATTGTTGTATCTCAAGTTATCTTCTTCCTTTTGGTTTTGGTCCTCTTTGAACTGGGAAGCCATTTAATGTTTCAGTCTTCTCTTTGTATCTTGGGGAATAGTGGTTGTCCTTCTCTATGATAGATGTTGCCTGCAATTGTTATTTAGGCAGCTCTGTTTTTTATATGTAATGCTCTTGGAGGGATGAGGATATCCCCTCCATTTTCCTATATAATTTGGATGTAATTACTCTTTTTTATTATATAATTATATCTTTCAAGGCCTAGGCTTTTTACTTCAAAAAAAATAAAAAATGATTAAATGAATTTTGATTGAAGAATCTGAGTGATTCATTGAACAGGTTATAGAAACTGCCCATGGTGTTCAAATTCCTCATGTTTCCCCCACAATATCCTAGCCCACCATTAAACCAAAATTATGGAATCAAGTTAAGAATCTATAGCTACAAGAAAATAAGATGATGGATGAAAAGCATAATTATAAGATAAATTCAAAGAGAAGATACATGAGAAAGAAATTAAGATTGCAAGATTAAGAGGTAATATAGTCACCATTGATACCATGGTTCCCCAAATCATTAATTGCAAACCTCCAACATTATTGTTGGCATTATAACAGACAAGGAGAGATTGTTGGTATTTCAATAAGGATATTGAGAAGGTTGTTGATGATTATGGATATAACTGATTAAGGATGTTTACTATCTTAATATTATTATTTTGTCATTGATGTCAAGAAATTGATTTTCTAATTCAGTATGATGTTGCCATATCTTAAAAAGTATGATTTGATGAGTATAAAGATGTCAGTAAAAGACACAGAAAGAATGTGATGAATAAGGGGAGAAATAAGTTATTCAATGGGCAACTATTACCGAGTTAGACAATGATGAGATCATGATGTTTAGATTGTTTTGATATCCTACATATGTTATTGATTGTAAGGTTAATACTATACCATGTTACCGAGCAAAGAACCTAGTCGGTAAACCCTAAGGTTATTGCTATCGGTTAATGAAGGCAGAATGTCTATCGAGTGAAGTTTAGTATTTACTGAGTTGCAACTGAGTCATAACAAAATGCATTGAATGAATAAAAGCATCATTTAATGAAGGAAGATGATGAGCTGACTATGATTGAATGATTGGTATGCCATGCATGAAGTTTGTTAAAGAATCTATGGCAAAGGAAAATCGGCGAGAAGATCTACAACTCAGATTGAACTGCAATACCCTAGCACAAGTTCCAAGAAATGTATGCAAGTTCCAAGGCAGGGTAAAACATTTTTCAAATCGAAGGATACATTGAACTTGGTCAAAGTTTGAAGATCTGATGGCTATGATTGATCATGGGAAATGTGATCAAGGAGATTAAGCGGTTAGCAAATTTTTTATAAATAAGGAACTGTTGATAAACAATGTATGCGGGCAAGTGTATGCACAGGGATGCTACATAGTGATTACCGAGCATAGAAGCTTGAAGACCTATTTAAATAACAGAGTATAGAGCCCAGTAGATGGACAAGATAAGTCCTATTGTATTGAGCAAATAATAATCTACTTTAGCATTTTAGATGTGAAGTTGTAGATAGATTTTTATTACTGTTATTTTGTAAAGTGACAGAAAATCTCGTAACCGAGTGGACTTAACAGTCTTATTTGTAAAGCCCTCTACAAGGTGACATTATGATTGAGTGTTTGAAATCCTTTAACAAGGTCACTTCTAACAAGGTGAAGATCCTAATAGATCTGAGGGAAATCCCTTAACCGAGTCACATCTAGCAATGTGTTTGTAATCTTTAACAGGATTTGCTTTTAACCAAGCATACTCTAGAAGAGTATATTTCTTAGTGGGTCCGAAATCCCACAGTGGTTTTTCCCTATTTGGGTTTCCACGTTAAATCTGGTGTTATGAGTGTTATGATGCTTATATGCTTTTGAGTTTGCATGTTTAGCAGTTTTGGTCATATTACTTAAGTATATGTTACCGAGGTTGAACCTATTGTTTTTATGGAAGATTAAGTTTGTATGATTCACCCCCCCTCTCATCTTGTTAGCTATTGGATCTGTACTTACATTAAGTATCAGAACTATCAATTATTTCACACATTTTTTCTTATGGAATAGGAGGAAGAAATAAAAGAAATCGAGGTACACTATGTGTGTGAATAGGAAGAAGATATGAAGGTAATTGAGGAAGAAGAAGTAACTAAGAAGGAGAACATGAATTTGTATTGACTAGCAAAAATGGTTGCCAAAGAGTTAAAAACAATGATTGAACAAATTGTGAATGAAGAGTCTGATAAATTCATTAAACACTTGACTAGTCTCTACTAGTTACAAAAAATTGGTGCAATAACTCAATGCACTATTCTCAGTTAGGAAACTAATCTCATATGGAGTAACTTAATGTCCTAAAGAAGAGGCTGGTTTAATTATTGACAAGGGATGTATACACTTGGATTATGCTTGAAATGCATGTGTAACAAAGGACCTTTAAGTTGATGATCAGTTGCATAAAGGAAATTGCTAACCAATGAAAGCATAAATAATACTGAAACAAAAATTATATATGTATGTAGTAGTTGTTGTAAGCAAATTAATAAGTGACATAGTAGTGGCTTCAAGTAAACAACATAATGATTATGTTGTAGCCTGGACTCTAACCATTAACTATACCTAATAGAACACATGAGCTGAATAAAACATAAAAATGATTCTTTCTTATTCTAATGTAGAAGCTCAGTACCAATCATCTTCTCAATCATGATTTTTAGAGGCTCTCATTGCTAGATTTAGATCAAGAATAACCTTATTGAGGTGATAATAAGAGTTAGATTTAATGGTGGAAAAAATACTCACCAACTCTACTATCTTTCTCTCTTCCTATGTAGCAAACTAGCATGAAAAATAAGGAGTGTTGAACAAACTTTTCAAGGTCAACTTATAAAACTAAGACCTTTTGGCTATCTCCCCTACTCATAGTGATATTTAAAAGAAGGTGGCAAGGCTCAAACTAGATTTTGAATGAATTGAATAAAAATAGACACAACAACACACACTTTTTCCTCTAGTTTCTAAGAAAAAACAAGAAAGAGCATATAACCATAATTAAGAATATGAATAACTAGCTATCCACATATGCTAAAACTATTAAGGATTTTTTGTGCTCATTCTCAAATCTTCTTTCTTGTTTCAATCAAAGAGATACTTTACTAGAGGTTCTTAAAAAGCTACTCAAAAAATGCATTCCAATAAAAATTGACAAGGAACAATAGTTCCTTCATCGACTCACTATCATTGATAAATATGATGCAACTTCAGAGATTTCTCCTAATGAGAAAATCCCAAGAATAGATGTAATCCCAACTACATTTTTCAAGTCTTTTTGACCTTTATATTAGAATGGGTTTCTTTTCAATGTATCTTACAGTCTTTGAACATGGTTATCTTGGGCCCAAGATTAACTAGGATCTCAAAAAATTGCTTCTTAAAGGTAAATTTTTTGAAATGATTTTAGGATAGATACCTATTACACTCCTTTAAAATACTATGTATAAGATCATAACTAAAGATACACCAAGGTCAATTAATTCTATTACTCAAGAGATTGTTTACCAAGAATAAATTAGTTTCATAGGTGGAAGATTCGTTGTAGATAATCTTGTTTTTGCTCAAGAGTTAATCAAATAGGCACATCAATCTTGAAAAAATGCTCTTCTATAACTCAATTTAGCTTTTGATAAATATTTTGAAATAATCAGATGGAAATTAATTTGTAAAATTCTTAGATGGCTTGGATTCGGTTAATGCATTATCTCACATGTTCAACCCATCTTCAAGGAAGCCAATGCTTCAATAGTTATTACTTGGTCTTTATCTAGATAATTCCCTCTTAAAAGTTATATTAGGTAAGGAATACTGGTAGCTCCCTCTCTTTACATGCTTTCAATTGAAAACCTTGGTTATCTCTAGTTAGTGTGAACAATGTCTTTATTAATATAGTTGTCTTTTAGCTAGTTCCTACACCTAGTATTCCTATTCACACTAGCTTAAGTTCACTTAGTTGGTTTGTTGTCTCACTACGTCGACACTTGACATATGCCTTCACACCTATCTCAAGTGTTCTACATGTGTCACACTACTTGGAAGGTTAGTTAGTCTTTCTGTTTCACCTCCCTACTTGCTCCTTCATCTATATATGCAAGGAGAGCTTATTATACATACACACATTTTTTATCATATATTGTTGGCTATTGAATTGTGCTTGATTCATGTTGGAATAAGGTATTGTGAACCTAGCATAATGTTTATAATGTATTATTTATTTATTATGTGTGTTGCAACTAGGAGAACCTATATGAACTTGCATCATGTAGAGATTCCAGGAAGATTCTATTCTTGTAGCCACTTGATGAGTTGTATTGTACAACATTGTAATATTATATTGTAATTATTTAATATTAGAAAAATAGACTTTATAAAGTGAAAAATTAGTACCCAATATTAAATGAGGGATCAATGGTATTGTGTTCACATGGTTTTACTTTACAAATTAGTTGTGTTCATGTGAGCTTGATTCTATAAAATCAAGCATGTGTTTAGTGGTTAAGGTTGGCCAGCAGTTTGGGTTGTCATTGTATTGTGTCCTTTGGAGGATTGCATTTGTGGAGCATAGCATGGGATGTGTGAATTCATGCTTGGACACATGGGAATGCATTAGAGAGCTTGATAGGTTGAGAGTATTCATTGTAACTCTATAAGTGATTTGTATTTCTTTATGGTTTATTAATATAGTGGAGTATGGATGCTTTTGGAGGTTAGGTTTTTCCCTCATGAGAGTTTTCTCAAGGCATATCTTGTGTTATCTTATGGCTTGTCTATTTTATCTCTGCATAAACATGATTATGTAAGTTTGTATGCATGATTTTCTCTCATGGGTTATGTAGGAAATGGATTAAATGATTGAGTTTAGAACATTATTTCCTAACAAGTGGTATTAGAGCTTTCATGGTTGTATTTGGAGTTATAAACCTAAATTGAGTGGAAGCGTTTCAAAGTGGAAGCCATGGCTATGCATAAAAGGATTGAGATATTACAATGTATGGAACACACTTGAAAATTGTTTTATTGCATATCTAAGGCATTTAGGTTTTCTATTATGATGGATTGTTTGCAAATTTGGGGTTTGGAAAATATTGGGTCAAATGGGTTTTCTTGACATGCATTCAAATGAGGGATTTTTGGAGATGTTTCCAAAATGACCTCCTAGGCAAAAATAGATCTCACCATTGGATCCAGGTTGGCTAAGAAATGAAGATTGATATAAAATTTGACTATGTTTGGAAAAGTTAAAAAACTTTGAAAATTTTTAACACCAACCCATACAATTGTATGCACTAGAGCATATGTAGAAATACAAATATTTTGAAAAAAATTCCCCACCTAAATTGCTTGGTACTATGGGGTTTCCCCATCACATTGTGGTATGTGATGAGTCTTGGGATTGTCATGCTTTTACTTGTTTACTACTACTTTTATCAAACAAATTATATGTTTTAAACTATGTTATGAACTGTACTTTCATCTAGTTATGATATATATGACATATTAATATATGAATATGCTATGTGAAATTTCTATAATTTGCATATTGTCAATATGTTATAAATGATCATTTATGTGGAATGAATGCTTGTCTTAAGGGACTAACATGTAGCTTAAAGGGTCGCGCTTAGTGCACAACCAAAGGAAGACTTGCTCTAGTGTTCATGAGGAAGCTGTTAATGGATTTTTAACCCACATGCGACTGCGTTGAAGCTTTGTTGATGTGTCTATCAAATAAATATGGAGAAGAATTGTCAGAGTTTGAAGAACAATGGATTTATGCTTCATAAATTTGCTTAGTTGAATCTCCACACACACATCATTTGATGTCACCATTGAATAAAGAGTGCACTACAAATTAGGACTCCTATTAGAATTAGTTGTTGTAGTTTTTTTTTTGAATAAGTCATCCTCGACATTAGGGAGGATTGACATATGTCTTAGGTTGGTTTTGCAGAAGTAAATGCTTCACTCTCTCAAACCGTTTAAAAGAGATTTTTGCTTGAGTTAATTATTTTTTTCTGGTTCTTTAGTTTCTAGCTAATTTTCAACATTTGAATATCTACACATGATCCATACTAGATTTGTCTCTAGATTCTCTATGTAATTATGAATATTATTATTGCTAATATTATGAATTGACGATATGAATAAATCAATGGTTGTTGCACTTTGAGTTATTGTATTATTGAATATGGAGATTGCATTTCCTCAAGCAAGGGCAACTTAAGGTAGTGCAACTCTCTTCTCCTTTATGTTAGTTAGTTTCATTTATGTAAAATATTAATTAGATTACTGTCATTTCTTAAAATCATTGTTGTTAGTTAAGTGCTTTGTTAATGTAGTTAATAGTTACAATCCGTGTTGTAACTGAGTTGCCATACTCTTACCTGCAACCACTATAGAGTCACTTATCAAGTTACCTACAACAACTGTTGTACAATTAGATTTTCTATTCCAACATTGTTTATGTTTTGATTAGTTAGCATCTACCTTTACGCAACCAATAGAAGGTGTTGGAGTAATTAGGACACTTTATCTAATTATTTATTAATTAGGTCCTTTAATTACTTTTTCACTTAAGCTAAACTTAGGTGTTTTATCCTTTTATTTAATTAGGCTAATAATAGATTAAGTTGTCTCTTTCATTATGATTGTGACGCTTGGAACATGATAATTTGATCTATCTTTTAGAGTTTCTCATCTAGGGTTTCACTCATTCTTTTATAAGGATTCATTCATTTATTGTAATTATATCTCCATATTGTGTGTGCAATCAATACAAAATTCTCAAGTTGTTATTGAGCATATTATCTTTTCTTGATCTCTTTTGTGTGATAGGTATTTTTTTTGTAGATAATTCTTGGCTCCTATGGTTATATCATCAACTTCTACATTGTATCAAAAAAGATATGTCAAGTTTTTGTCGACATGCTTGATGGATCCAACCTTGGGTGATTTTTCTATCTATATTGTGCTCAAGCAGAGGTTTCCATCACATTTGTAATGTCCTAAAACCTATAAAAATGAGTGTCATTTTGTCAAAATTTGAGAGTCAACAAAATATTTGGGTACATTGGAGCAAAAATGGAGGTCATGATCATGCTAAAAAGGCCCAAAAATCCTAAGATTGCTTGTTCCTTAATCAAAATTGGAGATTGCAATTTTTTTAAAGGTACACCTTTTTTTTCTAGCAATTAGAATGGTGCTTTATATGGTTAATCCTTTTATCCAGCAATCAAAAGCATGCTTCGTTCGATCTAGGTTCACCCTTTTATCCAATGATCAAAAGTGTGATCCATCTGATTTGGGCGCACCCTTTTATTTAGTAGTTAAAAGTATGCAATGTCTGATTTGGATACACCCTTTTATCCAAGGATCCAAACAGTGCTTCATAGGGTTCACCCTTTTATCAGTTAGTCTGAAGCATGTTGTCTAATATGGGTACACCCTTTTATCCAGCGGTCCAAAATAGTGTTTTATAGGGTTCACCCTTTTATCCAGCAGTATGAAACATCCTCTATTCGATCTAGATTTAACCTTTTATCCAATAATATAAAAGGTTCTTCACAAGGTTCAACCTTTTATCCAGGGGTCCAAAGCATGCTTTGTAATTTCCATTTTTGGAAAATCCTTCAAGCCCTCCAAACCCTAAATTACCTAGTCTTGGTTTTTTGGCCATAACTTCATCATACAAACTTGAAATTGTACAAATAAGATATTGTCAGAAAGCTAGTTTTGAAACTGATCCAAATATGTAGGTGTTTTTGTTAGATCCTACACCAATTTTTCATTCCAATCCTCCAAACTCAACCTTCAATTTTGTGCTTTGAGGGTCATATCTTGCACATCCAAACTCCCTTTTTGAAAACTAGATATCATCGAAAATCTCTTAGAGTCCTCTATCCAAATCTTAGGTCCTTTTCTATGGAATATTCATTAGGTACTCAAAGATCTCAATTTTTTCCTTTTTGGGTTCTTTCTTAGAAAACATGCAAATCACTTGATTTTTCTGTGATTCAAGTGAATATTTTTGACATTGAGAGGATACATATTGATGTATCAATCCAATTTTGTAATTTTTAATATTTAATCATGGATCCAATTCATATTGATCTCTTTACTCCATTCAAATAATATGGTTGTAAAAAACATATGAAGATTTAGTTAAAGAAACAGGGGTTATATAAAGAAGTTGAACATACAACTCCTGTTGAGAAGAGAAAGTGGTACAATAGGTGTGATGAGGTTTTGGGGATATTATGCATGTCTATGTCTTCAGATCTTCTCTTTAATGTTGATTCTTGCACCACACTTAATCAGATCTATACTAAATTGGAGTCTTTATTTGGGAAGAAAGATGCATTGAGAGGTTTTTCAGTTGGAGAATAAGCTTATTGGCTTGAATCCTATAGATTTTGATAGCATCCAAGACTTCCTCACCAAACACAAGTCTCTTAGATTAAAGTTACAATAGTGTGGTATTAAGAATGAGGACTCTTAGTTGATTCTCTCTACTGTTGCCAAGCTTGGTCATAATTATTCAATTTTTGTTACCTTTTATGCCACTAGAGATGCAATTGGTACTCATTTCACCATGTCTTCACTTGATAAGTTTTCTTATCAACTCATTCAAGAGAAAACTAAGTTGGTTTAGATAGGTCTATTGAAGTCTTCCAAATCATAGGCTCTTGTGGCTTCCTACGGCACCATAGGTCAAAAATCTTCACAAGGAAAAGACAAGAAACAAAAACACAAGGATTCCAAGTTAAATGAGCAGCCCAAGGACACATAATCACATGATTCTCTAGATTATTATTCCTCTTATAAGAGGTCATCATCAAATAATATGGAAAATGGGAAGTGTGCATATTGCACTAAGCTAGGACATGATGAGCATTGGTGTTATGCAAAGAAGATTGATGAATTGACACATCTTCTATAGAAGCGCAATATTCAATTGCCTTCATCTAGTACATCTTCTTCTACCACTTCAAGATTTGGACATTTTGGGTTTTCTTCTATGGAACACGGTGAAGACAAGATGAAAGGTCATTCTCTCTTTGCATTGACACATTCTTAGTCCTCCATGTGGCTTCTTGATTCAGAAGTCTCACATCATATGGTATCATCATAAGGTATGTTCTCTTCTTTTGAGCATCATGCATTTTCATAGATTTTGATGGGTAATAACACTTACATGAGTGTTAATGGGAGTGGTTCTATTGAGGTTGATGGGGGTAAATTCAATAATGTTCTTTGAATTTCTTCATTATCTTCCAACATCCTCTATATTTACTATATTACTCATAGTGGGATAGGTAAGACAGTTGAGTTCACGCCTGATTTAATGTTCATCAAAGATCTGCATAATAGAGAGCTTGTTGTAGTTGGTAGTGTTCATCATGTTGTAAGGAAGTTAAGTAGCAGAACAATTTCTTCCACTAGCCTTGAGAGGAGGGTAATGCGAAAGCTTTTGCAGATCATTATATTAGTTACAGAAAATTAATAGAAATAAACAAAATATCATACATACCACAATATAGTAAAACAATGATTTACGTGGGGAAAACCCTTTCAAGAGAAAAACCCCACACTCCAAAAGCAGCTCAATATATTATTTAGCAATCAATAACAAATAATAATATACTTGCAGAGATAGATCTTCACATGAGTACCACTAATCAAAGACTCGGAGGTAACTCAATCACCATAAGACTCTTATACACAACCTCTATCTCATGCACCTCATATATAGGAGATACAATACAAGAAACTGTCAAATGGTACTACAAAACCATGGGCTAAAACTATTGGAATCAGGGATCACTGAGAGAGGGGGTGAATCAGTGATCTACTAGTTAGCAAATTTTCAAACTTAACTTCTAACCTCTGGAAGCATACAAATGAAACTAAAATGCAAAAACATAGAACAAACAACCACAAAAGCATAACATTGGATTTTTACGTGGAAACCCAAATGGGAAAAACCATGACGAGATTTGAGCGCACAATATTATTCCACAATGGCCAGTAGAAAAATAATATTACAATATGGGGAATGCACAGGTATTTAGGCACACTGTCTAGAGCTCAATGCTCAAATACAATAAGGGCTACAACCTCAGAAGGCTCATTGCCTTATTGATTAGTTACAATGATGAATTATAGAAAAATGAAATCTGAAATAGAATCTACAATTCTTGGATGATTTTTGGTTGAGTGCCAAATATACTGATTGGGTCACCTCTGTTGATCTTCTCTTTTCTTCCTTGCTCATTGTCTCAATCAACTACTGGATCAAGAATACGCATGTGCAACTGCGCCAAAATGGATTCTCAATCACCACTCACTCGCATAAAATCATCCCACTCAACAAAAAGATCATCTACACTGGTCTTATATATCCGCAATCAGAAAATAGCTCATTTACCATGTCGGCCTGCTAGTGTAACATGTAGTCACATGTCATCTTGACCAGATCATAAAAGATAAATGTGGATCACCAAAACAATAATAAAATGATGTTACAATGTCGGCCCAATCAATCCAAACATGATTCAATACATTGCAATCACCGAAAAGCATCCTGACCCAAAACTGCTCTGTTTATCCTAAAACACTAATTAACTAGCTACCGATTAACATTCGCTTCCAGTTAAGGAGAATTGTGGTTATTGGATCAAATCTCCATGAAGAGTTTCCATCAATGACAACTCTTAACCAATAATAAACCATCAGAAGCCACTATATGAGTGTCAATTGCCAACAAAAACCACGCAATAAAGTAGAGCCAAACTTATCTCCATTCTAGATGCCCCATGATGTGTCTAAACACACATCAACATGTGTTCCTCCCATTTACAGCTCATTTATGTGTTCGATGTAATCTATATTTCCTATTTCAGGAGTACAAACTTTCAGAAGCCATAACTTGTGAATCGTGTATCTGATTGACGAACTGTTTGAAGCGTCGGAAAGCTCACGAAGTGCTCTATCATCTCATAAACTACTATTCCATTGAGACCCACTTTTAGGGTGTTTTGGAGGGTCTAAATTCATCAAAATTAAGTTTAAACCTTTCATCTCATCCCTCCAAAATGAAAACTTTAATAACTTCAAAAATATTTGTGATCTCTTGACAAAAATTTACCAGCATGCTTATCTAGCCAACCAAAAGCTTCAGAGATAATTTCACACCATTTCATGCTCAAACGAAAAAATTACTATAAATAGTAACCTCATAAATGCAAGGGTGAGACACCATTTTCCCAACACATGCATCATGGTTATATGAGTACTCTCATTTTTCTCCCATTGAGCATGAAGCTCCATTGACTCATCCCATCTCTCATGCATGAAGAATGCATCATACATATGAGGAGTGGTTTGGTCACTTGAACTTATGCATGCTTCAGTCATTCACAAAGGTTCCTAAGGCTTTTCTTGATCCTCCTCCATCTATTGCTTCTTCTAAGATCAACTCAGTTCAATAGGTTGATTGTTTCCTTCTAGTTTTAGAAGAGTGGGATGAGTACTTTTTAGACATTGTAGCATTGTTTGGTACATCACACAATCCAGATATTGGGGACATGATTGAGAATATTCCATTCCTCCTCGATGGTAGTTTGAGAATTCCTAACATCCCATCTTCAGTGCCTTTAGAGGTTGTTCACCAGGTATCTTCACAGTTGCTTGGATTTCCTTCGGTTCTTTTGGAATCTTTTGATTCAAACATATGGATAGTTGAGCAGTCTTTCATGGCACACATTGAGACCATTCTTTCCATCTCCTTTCATGGAGTTGTTTCAACCTTGACTATTTGATTTGTTTCTTCCTAAGGGGGGAAATGTGGTTTGCCACTCTCGAATCTTCATCAGCATTCATCCTTGAGCCTTCATATTTGGCATGATGAATACTAAGAGTGGGGGGGTGAATTAGTATGCCAAAAAATATTGTAAACAAACTTTTAAATAGTTTAGCAGATAACCGATACAATAGATTCACTAATAAACCGGTTAAGATAAATGCAATCCAAATAGAAAATAAAGCATTCACCCACAAGAGCACAATCACCATAACACAAGATATTTGACGTGGAAACCCAAATGGGAAAAACCATGGTGAGCAGAAACTCACAACTAACTATCTACAGAATAGAAACCAGACCGGTTAAGGTCATACAATGTTCTTCACCAGAATAGATCCTATTAGGAATCTAGATCTCTGTTAGGAGATAAGTTCTATTAAAGACTACCTTGTTAAAGGATTTCAGATCCACAGTTGTAAACCACCTTGTTAGAGGATTTACAAAGGCTTTGTTGGGCCTACCCAGTTAAGGGTTTCAGACTTGTCGAAGATATTAGTAATCAACAAGTGAATGATCTAGATAATAGCACAATATGCTTAGTTAGTGATGTAGAGCACCATAGTTCCAAACACATTCACTCAAGAACCCTTCAAGGTTCATTTCAAACTATTCATTTAAGGCATAAAAACAACTTCTCCATCAATATCAATCTATCATCATACTTTCATGCATGCTGCAGGGATTCATTAATGCTGTCTCAAACATATCCAATCATTTATACCTTTTCAAACCATTAAACTTCATTGTTCATTAAAAGAATCCAATTCACTATCATCAAAGTGATTGTCATTCACATGACAGTTTTCTATACCTGCACATAGACATTAATAACTTTCAAACCTAAGAATATTTGGAAGATCGCTTCGGTGAGGCTATAGAAAACTAGGTTTCTAAAGATTTATCAAAAATTGCGAACAATCCAATGGTTCATTATGGATTTATTCCCCCCTTACTGAGACCTATTTTTACTATCATAGAAAAAACAAGAAATGTGCATGCCCAGTCCGCCTAGGGCATCAAATATCTCCCAAAATACAAATCCATTTGATATGAAATAAAATCCTTCTGAAAGCCCCTTTAATCTACTCTTAGAATAAATAATATTTAGATTTTTACCATGGTTATAATTTGAGATATGAACAAACCCTCATACACACCTCCATTATTTATGGTTTTCAATCTGTTTTCACCAAAACTTACATAACTTTCTCAAAACTGAATGAGATCAACCCAAACCAAAAGAGAAGTAAATATTAATCACACATATTTCCAATGAATCCATTTAGAGGTCATAAATATTTAATATGCATATGTACCATACACTGCAACGTGACTATTTTTCAGGAAATCTAGAAGTTGCAATCCATAAAACATCCATAACTTCTTTGTTTCTCAATAAAATCACTCCAAACCAAAACAAGAAGGAAGATAATTCAAAATACTATCTAACCATGATAATTATACATAGTTTCCAGGTTGTAGAGGTCTATACAAGGCCTAGAAACAAAAAAGTAACAATGGAAACTATCAAAATGGCAAGCTTATGAATACACAAATTGTTCAAAATTGTTAACCTCCTTCTCATTCCCCTTGGTTCAACCAAATACAATATTTTATAGCATCTTGGTCAGTTTGGACCTTATAACTACCTCCAACACCTTTCAACTTCCCATTTACAACTTTTCCAAATGTTGCATTTTGACAACTTATAACAAATTTTACATTTTTTGTCAAAATGGACTCAAACTTTGTTTAAACACTCTTGACACCTTACAATGGACCTTAAATGACCTTTTATAACTTGTATACCCTTCCATGGGTCTTTTGACTCATTTTGACCGTCTTGACCTATAAGGGCCTATATGGATAACTAGGACATAATCAAGACTTGCTTACATTTTTAGGTTTCCAAGCCTTACAAATCATTCCAAATGGATTCAAATACATTATAAATGACCTTCAAATATCAATTATACTTCAAATGATGAATTTGACCATATATTTGCCTTACACCATGGGTGCTCCTGCACCAGTTAGATCCTTGACAGCTCCTTGTTAATGCATTTCAACATTACTTCAGTCTTCAATATCTCCACACTCTATCTCATCACATAGACCTAATCTTCTCTCTAATGATCGCACATATCACACATCTCATCCTTCATATGCAAACCCTAGACACGATGTCCTCATAAAGGAAACTGATTTCATGTCGGTCCAATAGAATTAGACTACAATTTCCTAGGTTCAATATATCTAGACACATTTGGTAACAGGACACAAAATCACTGCCAAAGTGTCGGTGGATGATAACTCATCACACATTATAGTAATACCGGTTGGTAACTCATCATAGAGTAATACTGGTTAATACAATATACCGATTACCAGTTGTCAAAAATGAAGACTAGTAGATCGTAGTGTTCTGATCAAAAATTAACTACTGCTTGGTTCCTTCATACCGCTTGAGTTCCTCTAACTGCTTGGGATCCTCGTACCACTTGCAGTCTTCATAACGCTTGCGGTCTTCATACAATCTATGACTGGTAAACCATTTTCTGCAAAACACCGATAGTCTAAAGACTATACAAATAATACACAATATCGGTTGTACCAATTACCAGTTGAGCATAACTCATACATCAAGAAAGTGTGTGTCCATCAATGACAATAAAAACATCATCAAAATGAAAACATGGCATTGAAGCTTCTTCATTATGGGGAGATAAATCATCTCTTCTTTTCTCTCCTATAGGGGGATCTTGATTATACTTAAATGTAACCAATTTGGTACTTAGCGAAACATATTGTGTCCTTCATTCTTGTCACACATATTTTCTATGTCAATTATTTTCTCTCTTTGGGGGAGGAGTTTTATCCCACTAGGTTCTTCTCATTTTCTCAATTTGTGAGAGTTGCATTGGTTTGTACATGAGTACCTAATTAGGCCTTTGTTGTCAGAACTCAATCATGCATGCATTTTGCATTCATCATTAGCTCTTTATCTTATCCCTAAGTTAATCTTAAGGAAGGGTGTTGGAGTAATTAGGACATTTTATCTAATTATTTATTATTTAGTCCTTTAATTACTTTTTATCTTAAGCTAAAATTAGGTGCCTTTTCCTTTTATTTAAATAGGCTAATAATAGCTTAAGTTGTATCATTCATTATGATTGTGACACTTGGTGTGTGCTAATTTAATCTATCCTTTAGATTTTTTGCATCTAGGGTTTCATTCATCCTTTTATAAGGATTCATTCATTTATTGTAATTGCATCTCCATATTGTGTGTGTGATCAATACATAATTCTCAGTTTGTTGTTGAGCATATTATCTTTTTTCGATCTCTTTTGTGTGATAGACCTGTTTTTCTTGCAGATAATGCTTGGCTCCTATGGTTGTATCGTCAACTTCTACAAAAAGATTGAGAATCCTTTTTTGCACATATAGTAACAACATCATCCAAGAAGATATGTCCCTAGTTGATAATTAAATGAGCCTCTGTTTAGGACACTAGATTACTTTGTTGGGAAGTTTGACTGGGTTGAACCCATTGATATACTACACCAACCTTGTGTATATAGTAGAGACCAGTCAATTTGACTGGGTTTTAATTGTGGTTGACCTCAATACTATGGCCACAAATACTATGGTTGACCATAGTACCATGGCTAATAGCAGTCACCCCCCATCATCATAAAAAACAAAACCAGCCCAAACACAAAGAAAACCATCATTTTTCAGCCCGTGGTAATTAAAAACTACTTCAATTTATAAATATGCAATGACATTTATAAATGATGTTTGGAAATTATAAAATTTACCCAATTTATAGTCAAAATGTTTATTATATATGTCGACTTGTATAAAAGAAAAAATTAAATTTGATAAATTAAATCCATTTTTATAAAATGGTCGGGTCCACCCCCATATATATTTTTAAAAAACTTTTGAAATGACAATTTTAATAAAATTGAAAAAAAACATTGTAAATCCACAAAATTATTGCCCATGTAGCCAAATTGGCTATTTTTTCAAACAAGCATGACTTTCACCTAGGATGTCAAATTTTGAACTTCTTATACTCATTGGAAAGTTGGTTCCAAGCACTATATAGCAATACGGGTTTGATCTCATGATTTTTTAATTATGACAAATTTTTGGGGCCTGGAAGTTAGCTATTCTTCTTTACATAGTTTTGGTCATAACTTTTGCATATAGAGTTGGATTTTTTATTTCAAATAGGCATTGGAGAGAATGTTGAATCTACTATCCAATGGTGTTGATATTTTATTATTTTGATAAGTATGGAGATTTGTGTACTTGTTTGACCACATATAGGTTCTTGGGATTTAGGATGTGATTGTGTGAGCATCCAGATGAGTCAAGAGGCAAAACATTAAGGGAGTATATGTTTTTATGAGATATTTATGATGCTACAAGTGATTATCAAATTTTATATTTCTTGGTACAAGTTTATAGGTGGTTTTTAGAGATGGATGTTGATGGTGATAGGTACACAGGTTTTCTTTGGTTTGAGGACATGGTTTAAGGATAGGAGTCTCATGTGGATGATAGTTGTATCCAAGTACAATGTTAGTGTTGATTACGGTGTCATGGTTATGCAGGTATAATTTTTGCATTGACACAACATGATCATGTTTGTGGTAGTTTGGTGGTGTTTTGGTTTGATGTTGGGAGATTGTTTCTTATCTCCTTGATGCTTATTTGGTTGATGAACTATGGTACTTGGTTATGGACATGTTTGGAAAGTCAGATTGGATGTTGATTTAGTGTTTGTCATTTGGTCTATAAGATTATTCGTTTATATCTCACTTTATAGGTTAGAAATCTGATGATGAGTTTGCATGCTTCATTGCTTAGATCTTCAAATTATAAAGGTTGTCGATTAGCTACCCATTCACTTGCAATGGGATGACTCATTGTGAATAGTCTATATCCACATGATTGATTCAATGTTTATACAAATTTTGTTAGTTGGCCTTGTCTATGGTCATAAGTGCATTGGTATGTTTACTTTGGGATGAGAGGTTGGATGATTTTTATAGTACATGCATAGATGGTTTTAGGATTTGTATCATGTGGTTTATCATGATTTCATGATAGATTTATTATTCATTGGTTACACTTTTTAGTGGGAGCTTTTGATAGTGATTTATTGGTGGTGTAGGATTGATTCCTAATTGGTCACTTGTTGGTAGTTATATGTATCTTCTTGGCTTGGAGAAAATAGATACACTTGATGTTATTCAATTTTCAATTGTATGTGTGTAGACCTGGATGATCTTCATTTAAAAGATTGTTGTCACAATGTCATGTGTGACTTGGTATCACAATTTAGTGGGATTTGTTGGAAGTAACCTGGATTCACCATTTTATGGTGGATGATCTTCATTAGTGCATATGTTTGATTCCTTAGACCCTGTTGTTGTAGAAGGGTCTTGTTGAATAGATGACGGGACTGAGAGAGGGGTGAATTAGTTTGAAACTTCAAAAGAGATTAATTACAAACAACATAAAGTTACTTGGCAACAACACAACAATAATCAACACATGAGCATCAACCATCAACACATGAACACCATATTTACATGGAAAACCCAAAAAGGGAAAAACTACGATGAGAATCTAACTCACAATAAATATATATACATATATATACATATGTATATATGCATATGCATATGTATATATATATATATATATATATATATATATATATATATATATATATATATATGTGTGTGTGTGTGTGTGTATATGTATATATATATATATGTATGTATGTATGTATGTATATGATGCTCTAAAAATGGGATTAGTGGACAACAAAGAAATCATGTTAGTAAAATTTCAACCACATGCATAACATGAAAATGAATCCATTTCAAAAGCATATCAAGAAAGATAAATAACAAAGAAAAGAGGAAAGACAACAAAGAAACTAGACAGCTCTAATCCTTCCTCTCTATGCTTGATGATGTTGGCTCTTCCTTGTTCCTCTCTTCTTCAAGTCCCACATGAGTGTAGCTATCAACTTTTATCACTATGCATGTGTTGGCAATTTGGTGGAATTGATTATGTGTTGCATTGATGTTTTGTCATTGATGTCAACTCTAGTTGTTTAGATGCTTTACCAGCACCCTTTTGGTCCCAGTAGGTTGAGTGGTTTCTAGTTAACTTAGATCAGGTAGACTCTAGTATAGTTTGGTAATGGAATTGGCCTATTCATGATACTAATACTCATATTTGGTTAGTTGGTTTTGGTCTCGTAATTGGATGCTATCTTGCTTGCTTAGAAGATTGGTTTCTGGTTTCGGTGAGGATTTCACCGGCAGAGCTTTTGATGGAGATCTTTGATGAATTGCATAAGTGGTGTTGGTGCATCTTCTGATGGAGTTTCAGGATGTTATTGGTGATCGTGTTCGAGACTTGGCATTTGGAGATCATTGCTGAAGCATGTGGACCTATACTTGGTCCCGGTTGATCTAGGTTATGGACCGGCATTAATGTAATGTGTGGATAGGACCTATTGATGTATTTTCGGGATGTCTTATGTGTTGATATTATTTGTTTGGTCTAAGGCTGACATGGTTTGTAATTATGTAATTGGTTTATTGTCTGGTGGCTGACCTGATTGTTTATGGTCGAGGGTTTGTATAAATAAGATGTAAGATCTCATTGTACATCATCATAGTTAGTGCAAGAGGTCATGGTCAAGGAATTTAATGTGCGAATAATGTAATATCATTCAGACAGAGGATTTGGTTGATCATTAGAGATCAATTGGGTTTATGTAAGAGGATTTAGTCCTCTGATATTGAGCTCAACCAAAACTGTACTCAAGCATAGGAGATGCTATCTTTTGTAGTTCAACACTTCTCTGGATTATAGTATGGATTTATATGTAGTCAGTGAGGCTCCTTTTGTGATCAGCAATGTACTCTAGGTTGTTGGTCTTCTTGCAAGTGTAGGCCCCTTCATTGTAATTCACATACTTATTGCAGAAGTATTATGTGACTATGGGTAGGCTTCCCACCGTGGTTTTTCCCTTTACCAGGTTTTCCACATACAAATCTTGGTGTCATGTGGATGGTATTTATTCTGTGATTATTTTTTATGCTTAATTGTTTTATCTTATATTTCAATATTAATGTTTTGGGTTCCGGTATTAAAGTTTTAATTGCTAATACTTCCGGTAATATGTGACAACTTATTTACCCCTCCTCTCAGTTGTCTTCTGGTTATCTGAACTATCTAACAATTGGTACTAGTGCTTTGGTCCTCTCTGTAGAAAGCTTAATCGCTTGAGGAAGATCCCATGATGACTAACAATTCAAGTTCATCTAGTTCTTTTGGAGCTATCTTTTGAAGGGATATACCGAGGCTTGAAGGAACAAACTATACAGTATGGAAGATTCAGATGGAGACTCATCAGAGATGTCTTGGCAAGGAGATTTGGGAGATCACACAAAATGGTATCACACCCTATAATCCAGGATCTGGCAATCCTCCTCTAGAAAACCTAGACAAGGAGCTTGAGAATGATTATAGAGCAAGAGAATCCCTCTTGTGTGCACTTTCTGATCAATGGCTAATGGGATTAACAGACAAATCATCTAGAAAGGCTATATAGGATAAGTTGTAGACTTTTAATGAATCTAACCCTACAGTGAAGATTGCTAAACTTGATGGTTACCAAGTGAGATATGAAAACCTGAAGATGGAAGAAGATGAAAGGATTATTGCATTCATGGAAAGGGTAAATGAGATTGTTATGAGAATTCAATGTTGTGGTGGAACTCTGAGTGAAGATGAATTTTTTTCTAAACTCCTGAGAGCCCTGGCTAATACATCTATCAACAGAGATACTTTGGTTGGGAAACTATCTACTTTTGAGCTTGAAGAATTTGGACCTTCTGGAGCTGTGAAGACTGAACTTGCTTTTCATGCATCTACATCTACAACTAGTAAGCAAGATTGGAAAGTTGTATATGCAGACTAGAGAAGATGATGAGTTTGAGCAACTTGAAGCACTATTTGCTAGAAGAGTACCAAAAGGATTGTAGGAAGTAAGTATCTAGATGTCCTAAAAGAAATTCAAGATTTGAAGATAGAGTTAAAAGATCATTTAAGCCTAACCCTGGATATCAGAACAAGTATAGATTCAAGAAAAAAAGGGACAAATCATGCTACATAGCGGATGAGGAAGGCATTACTAATTCAGATGATGAACCGACAAAAGACTCTTCTAGTGGATCCGGCAATGAGAAGGAATGGGTATTCTTGTCTATCAAGGAAGATGATCCAGCACTGGAAGATAATGTACCTGAGGAGAAGGCACTTATTGCTAAAATTGAGGACAAGGATGAATGGGTAATTGACAGTGATTGTTCACATAATATGACTGGAGATAAAGGGAAGTTTTTGTCTTTGCAAGAATTTGATGGTGGACTAGTTAGATTTGGAGATGACAAGGCATGTATGATTAAAGGAAAAGGAACTATATCATTGGATGGTAAGAACAATACTGACAATGTTTATTATGTTGATGGTTTGAAGCATAATCTTTTGAGTGTAGGACAATTGGTAGATAAGGGATTTCAATTACACTTCAAGGATGGAAAATGCAAAATCGTTAACAGATCTAGCTTGGAGATTGCAACCGATACACAGACAAAAGGTAACATATTTTATTTGAACTCCGGTGAGAAGACATGTTTGATTACACAAATTGATGAAAGTTGGCTATGGCATAAAAGGTTATGTCATGTGAATTTTGATTGCATTATGAAGATCAGTTCAACTAAGCATGTTAGAGATATACCTAATATTATGAAGCCCTATAATCTGATATGTAAAGAATGCCAAATGGGTAAATAGGTCAGAACCTCTTTTAGGAGTATACAAGATAAATCAAATGATTTTCTTGATCTTATTCATACTGATTTGTGTGGTCCTACTAGAGTTAAAAAATTTCATGGTGATAGATATTTCATGCTAATCATTGATGATTATTCTAGAATGATGTGGGTTACTTTTTTGAGAGAAAAATATGAAGCATGTGAAAAGTTTAAAATCTTTAAGGCTAAAGTGGAAACTGAGACGGGATTGAACATTAAATATTTGAGATCAGATCATGGTGGAGTATTCACATTCGGTGAGTTTACTAACTTTCGTGACAAGCCTGGTATAAGAAGACAATTTTCTACTCCCTAGACACCTCAGTAGAATGGAGTTGTGGAAAGGAAAAACAGAACTATCTTGGATGCTGCTAGAACAATGATGATGGAAGCTAATCTACCTCATATCTACTAGAGAGAAGTAGTGAGTACAATGGTTTATACATTCAACATAGTACATATCAAAGGAGAAACCGGTAAGACACCTGATGAATTATTGTTTGGCAATACACCTATAGTTAAGTATTTCAGAATTTTGGTTAGTATATGTTATATCAAGAGAGATGATACTATTGGGAAATTTGATCTTGGAGGTGATGAAGGCATATTTCTTGGTTATTCTAATGAAAGCAAAGCATATAGATGTTATAACTAGAGATTGCAGAGAATTGTACAAAGTGCTAATGTTAAAGTAGATGAGCTAAACATAAGTCAAATCAGAGTTTATGAGAAGGAACCGGCGATGGAAAGGATTATATCTAAATGAGTACCACCTTTACCAGAATAGAGTGTTGAACCAGTTACTCTAGAAACATCGGAGAATTATACAGTAACTAAAGAATAGAGAAGAGGAACAGAGAGTCAAAAGACTCCTAGGTATGTGAGATTGAATCATTCTGAAGATCAAATCATTGGGGATAAGAGCAACGGAGTGATGACAAGAAGAAGACTAGCAACTAAAGAGGTATGTTTAATTTCACAAGTTGAACCGGTATCAGTAATTGAGGCATGAAAAGATGAATTTTGGTTAAAAGCTATGGAAGAAGAATTAGATCAGATTAAGAAAAATAACACATGGACTTTGGTTCCCCGACCTAAAAATAAAAATGTTATTGGAACTAAATGGGTTTTTAGGAATCAATTGAATGAGGATGGTCAAGTTATAAGGAATAAGGCTAGATTAGTTTGTAAAGGATATTCTCAGATGGAAGGAATTGATTATGGAGAGACTTTTGCACCAGTAGCTAAGATTGAAGTTGTAAGATTATTTCTTGCCTATGTTGTTTATAAAAACTACAAGGTTTATCAAATGGATGTTAAATGTGCATTCTTGAATGGGGATCTTGATGAGGAAGTTTATATTGAGCAACCTAATGGTTTTTCAATATCAGATGATATAGATATGGTTTGTAGGTTAAGGAAAGATTTATATGGATTGAAACAAGCACCTAGAGCTTGGTATGCAAGGTTGGATAAGTATCTTTTGAAGCTTGGTTTTACTAAGGGAAGTGCTAACAATAATTTATATTATAAAATCACTAATGATGATATACTGATTGTTGAAGTATTTTTTGATGACATTATTTTTAGAGGTGAAGACAAATTATGCATAGATTTTTCTAAGAATATGGAGAAAGAATTTGAGATGTCTATGATTGGTGAGATGAAATTTTTCTTAGGTTTGTAGATTACTCAGACTAACAAAGGCATTTTTATCTGTCAAACTAAATATTCTAAAGAATTGTTGAAGAAATTTGGTATGGGAGACTCTAAACTAGTAAGTACACCTATGGTTATAAGTGAGAAATTGACAAGAAACATGTTTCTACACCAGTAAATCCGTCAAGATACAAATCTATGATTGGAGCTCTACTTTATTTGACTCAAACTAGGCCTGACATTATGAATGTTGTTTGTATTGTTTCAAGATTTCAAAGTGATCATAGAGAAAATCATGAGATGGTAGTGAAAAGGATTTTTAGACACTTGCAAGGTACATCAAAATATGGCTTGTGGTACCCTAATAATGATAACTTTACTTTATGTGCATATACCGATACTGATTGGGTTGGAGATGTTGATGACCGGAAAAGTACTTTCGGTGGAGATTTCTTTCTTGGAAAGAAGTTGGTTCATGGATCGGCAAGAAACAATCATGTACTTCTCTATCTACTATTGAAGCTGAGTATGTTGTTGCTGCTACTAATTGTACTCTGTTGCTATTGATATATCAAAGAATCCGGTATTTCATTCTAAGACAAAGCACATATCTATCAAGTATAACTTTTTGAAGGAGAAGGTGGAAGCAAATGAAGTTAGACTGGTTTATGTGGACACTAAAGAACAAATTTTAGATATTTTCACTAAACCTTTATCGAAGGAATCATTTGAGTACCTAAGAGACAGATTGGGGGTTTCTGCCCCTCCAGCTGAGACTTGATTGATGTGGTTTGGCATCAGTCTGGCATACATTATTAGAGATACTATTCATTCTGGCATTGATGTGGGATGCTACTACTCAGGGGGAGTAGTCAGCTTTGAGATTCAGAGGCTTATGTTTTTTGCTTTGATATTTCTTTCAAATTTTTGGCATTGATGTTAAAGGGGGAGAGATAGTGATGTGAAAAAGATAAAGAAAGTCAAAAAGAAAAAAGAAAGGGGGAGAAATATTATTCATAGGGGGAGAGATATTGATATTCAGAGCTATATATGGGTGATTTTTGGTTGTCTTCCATAGGGGGAGACTTGTTTGGCATTTCTTGGTACTTATATGTGATGCTCTGCAAAAAGGATTAGAAAATCTGTTTGATGGCAACACACACAAGAGCACAAGAAACAAACGTTAGTGTTAGCAACAAAAGATTATCCTAAACAGGCATATCAAGAGAGATATTAAGCATGAAATAGAAAGCATATAAACATAAAATGAAATAGCTAATCAAGATGCTCATAGTTGCTCCTCCCTTGTTCCTCTCCTCTCCAAGTCCCAAATGAGTGTAGCTCTCAGCAGCTTTTTGCACTATGGATGCTTATGGAGGATTGAGATTTAATACTAAGCTTCAAATATGAAATGAAAAGCTAAATACTATGCTAGAGTAGATAGTGATGCTATGAAAAAGCTCTATGCTAATGCCAGTATAACAACAATACTCTAAAATGCTTCTCCTTTTGCTTGAGGAGAAGGGTTCTATTTATAGAAGAAATGGGGAAATGAAGGGTTAAGATTGAATGGTTTAATCAAGGGCCAAGTTTGAAAGTTGGGGATCCATGTGCACAATTGGCACCAATAAAATGGTGACAAGTGTCAACATAGGATTGGGTTGAGAGAAGAGGTTGGAGGCATTAAAGGCCTGAGAAGACCTCATGGTTATCTAGAAGGTAAGGGTCAAGTCTAAATTAGGATTACCCACTAGATTAAGAGTTAATCCAAGGATAAACCTTTGTGCAAATGTTTAAGAGATAATCATGGTCAAAGCATTAAAGGCTTGATGAGACCTTTGGGTTGGGTAGAGGTTGAGTCAAAACAAATGTTTTAACCATGTGGGAGGGTTTGAGGTAACCATTAATGGTTATTGGAGACTTTGGGGATTAAGTGGTTGAAGGTTGGAAGCCTTCAATGGTTTTCAAAGACTTTGAGCCATTTAGTGGTTGAAGGTTGGAAGCTTTCAAAGGTTATCCAAGACTTTGAGGGTTAATTTGTTGAACACACAAAGCATTAATTGCTTTTCAAAGACTTTGGAGTCTTTGAGAAGTGACTCCAATTTGCTTAGGAATGTGACAATATTTAAGGGATGAATTAGGCTAATTAGGAAGGGTTTAGAAGAATTTAGAAGGGGTTTAGGCATACAAGTGGATTTTGTAGGAAAATGCAAGTGGGAGAAATTTTGGTATTTTCAATTAAAATAAAATCATTTATTTCAATTAAATGGTGTAAGTTGCATTTGGATAAATATTTAAATAAATATCAATTTATTTAAATGAGAAAAAGAAGATAAAGCATTAAAATGCTTGAAGACTTTGAGGGAAACCATTAAAGGCTTGAAGACTTTAAGGAAAACCATTAAAGTCTTAAGAAGATTATAGAAGGAAGCCATCAAGTTTGAAGACTTTAAAGCCATCAAGTTTGAATACTTTAAGGGAAACCATTAAAGGTTTCAAGTGGGTGAGGATAAATAGGATTTTAAATAAATAATTTATTTAAAATAGTTGTGCAACTTGCTTTTGTAGGAAAATACAAGTGGGTGGAGGATAAAGGTGATTTAAATAAACTATTTATTTAAAATAATTGTGCAACTTGCTTTTGTAGGAAAATACAAGTGGGTGGAGGATAAAGGTGATTTAAATAAATGATTTATTTATTTAAATGTGAGAGGTGGGATTTTGGGGGATTTAAATAAATATTAATTTATTTAAATGTGAGAGAATATTTAATTAAATAAATATGATTTATTTATTTAATTAATGGTCTGAATTTGGTTAAGTGAATTAAATCAAATAAATTGAATAATTTATTTAATTAATAGGAGAAGAGGGTTAAGATGAATTAATTAAATATTAATTTAATTAATTATTAATTGATGGTTAAATAATCAAATAAATACTAAGTATTCATTTAATTAAGTGGACAGATTTATGTGACTACATTTGCCCCTCTTTGAGACGGTGCGGTTTATCGCGTCGTTTCAAAGAAAGAAAAATAGGTGTGAAGAAATGCCCCATAAAATGTAAATTTAATGGGTGGTATGCCCCCTCGAGAGATGGGCTGAATTTTGTTTTGAAAAATCGGGCGATCTCTCGAAAAAGAATGCAAAGTGGAGGGGAGGTAGAATAGAAGAAATTAGAACTAATGATGAAAGAATGGGAGAAAATGGAGTGAATATGAAGAAACAACAAGCTAGTGAGTACCCTGAGGTCATGCAAGAGATACATAGCAGATGTAGTGTGGGGTTTTGATTGATGCTATACAATTGATCAAAATTGGTTGGACAATCTGGTGCAATCGGTTGAATTGCCCCGGTCAAGTCAAAGCGTGACAGTTGATGTCAGTTGGTCGCTTGGACATGATAAAGTCTGAGTAAGTGAATCAAAGTGACCTGATGGTGACTTAGACAATCGATGTAATTGCCCGATGAAGTCAAGGTATATGAAGCAAAATACTCGTTGAGACGTAGACAATTGATGTAATTGTCCGTTGGATTGTGTTTGATTGGTTTGATCAATTGATAATATGTGCGTGTGATGGATGGTTGTGGGGAATCATGGCAGCCCCGTTGAGACTAGGTCATTATGATAAATGCCTGATGTAGTCTAGGATTACCATAATCGATTACCTGTTGAGACCCGAAGATACTTGATCAGAGTATCTGTTGATAGTCTAGGTGTGTGGGAGTCGATGTATCTGTGTAGACAGAGCAACTTGCTTGATTGTGTGGATGAATGAGGATGGGAAACACAATCCCTCCTATTAGAGATGGATGGTGATGAACGTGGCTTGATTGGGTTGATGGGAAACGATGAAGGATATGTGATGCTAATTATCGAGATGGGGAGGGTTCAATGTTAAATAGAAGAAATGGAGGACCTATTACATTCCTATGGAAGAAGAGGAAAATAGAGTATCCATTGTCATTACTATGTATGAATGATATGCAGCTATTTATGAATGTATGGATGGATGGAATGCAACGAAATGCAATATATACAGATGAGATGAAATGACGATCCATAGTGCTTTATTTTTCATCATTGAGCTTTAAAATGTTGGAAGAAAATACAAGCAACTTGACATAAAGATTCAAGATGACCAGAGTATTTCTTACATGGATTTTGATATAGCAAGTTAATACAAGCAACTTGATATAATGGATCAAGTTGACCTGAGTATTGCTTGCGGAACAGACAAGGATTATCTCCGTTCATGCATGACTTGGATCGTCCTCCTTGATCTTAGGCTGATCATATCCTGAGACAAGTGCATACCGTACTAAGAAATAAAAACCTTTATCCAAATTGGATGAGGAGGAACCAAAGAATGAGCATTGTACCTGTAAACAAATAGTATATACATAAAGAATAAAAGAATATGGATCCTTGGTAATGGTTCATGCTCATATGGTCGAGGTATACGCTGTAGTCAGCAAGCCGTAATGATCTATGATTGCATTTGGCATAAGATCACATAGCCTAGTGAACTTCCCACGTAGACACCATTAGTACATGCCCCAGAACTTCATCGGAAATAATGCACAAACGATACAAAACAATGTTGAAAAGATCCCGATACAGATAAACAAATGAATTACTCACAAATCAACCAAGTATTTGACAGCCTAACAGAATTTTCTTGTCAAAGAAAATGTCACTTTTGTCTTTGTTTTGGTAAGGAATGATGCATCCTTGTTTTAAAGACAGTTTTGGATTGTTGATGTGGATTGTGTGGTTGTTTGGTAAATGGTCATTGTGTGAGTAGTTTGTCGCAATGTTTGTTTTGGTATCTGCATGGATGAGTATGTACAAGGTGTTGCCATGTTTTTGTGTGATTTTTCAATGGTTTTGTCGATGTTTTTGGATTTTGAATTGTTTTGAATGTTTTTGGTATTTTTGCGAGATATTTTTGAATGTTTTTGGATTTTTGATGATTGTTTGAATGAAGAACTTAATGAATCATAAGACAATGTAGAATCCACTTCCATCAATAGGTTAAAGGCATTGCCCCCAATTTTAGACATGACTATGAAAAAGCGGGATGCAAGATGTATGGAGTACTATCATAATTGCAGAGGAATAACAAGCCATGGTTGATGGATGGATGGATGTATGTATGAAGTAGATGTGATTGCCACAAGTCTGAAAGATAATGGAGCCATAGCCTTTACGAGTGGCGCCTGTTTGCCAGGTTTTCACCATCGTTCTTACCCAAGGTGCCACCGGAGTGGTTGTTCACCGTTTGGGTGCATGATTTTTCTTTACTTTTTTGAATGTTTTTATATTTTCTTCAGGACATTTTTCTGAATGTTTTTTGGTATTTTCTGATAGGCAGGGGAGCCTGATGCTCTGTACAACTTATGTGTAAAACCGTTTGAGGTGCATGCTATTGATTGGATCTGCGAGCGGTTCTCCGTCTGATGTAGCCAACTGATATGCCCCGGACCCAAATACAGCAGTGACAACATATGGGCCTAGCCAATTTGATTCAAACTTGCCTTGATGTTCTCTGTTTGGTTGGTTGCGAGGATTCTCTCGAAGAACAAGATCACCTACCTCAAATGTACGAGGTCTAACTCGGTGATTGTAGCTTCTGCTCATGCGCTGCTGATAGGCTTTGAGGTGATTGTATGCAGCTTGTCGTTTCTCATCAAGTAACTCTAAGTCCTGAAGACGGGATACTCTGTAGGTTTCATCATCGATGAGATTATGCAAGGAAACTCGTAATGATGGTATCTCAACCTCAATAGGTAAGATAGCTTCAGCACCATAGACCAATGAATAAGGAGTTGCACCTGTAGGGGTCCGAATGCTAGTTCTATATGCCCATAGCGCTGGATTCAATTGAACATGCCAATCACGACCGGCATCATTGACTGTCTTCTTTAGGATCCTCAATATGTTTTTATTGGATGCTTCGGCCTGACCATTGCCTTGTGGGTAATAGGGAGTGGAAAAGTGGTGTTGGATATGAAATTTCTCACAAAGCTCACGAACATCCTGATTTTTGAAAGGAAGACCGTTATCTGTGACAATGGACATGGGCACACCATACCGGCAGATGATGTAATTGAGGATGAATGAGGCGATCTGCTTGCCGGTGACTTGGGTAAGTGGAACAGCTTCGATCCACTTGGTGAAATATTCGGTGGCGGTAATAATGAATTTATGGCCATTGGATGAAGATGGATGGATTTTACCCACAAGATCAAGACCCCATTGACAAAAAGGCCATGGTGTTGTGATTGGTTGCAGTTCTTGAGCTGGTGCATGTATTAGGTCGCCATGAACTTGACATTTTTTGCACTTCCTAACAAAGTAGTAGGAATCCTTTTCCATAGATGGCCAATAGTATCCAGCTCGCATGATCTTCTTGGCTAGTGATGGACCACTTGAGTGAGTCCCGCAAATTCCTTCATGTACCTCTTCCAAAGCCTTTGTTATCTCACCTTGTTCTAGACATCGAAGGAGAGTACCATCAAGACTGCGTCGGTATAGGGTTTCGGCAATAATGGTATATCGAGCAGTTTGGCGAATGAAGGTTTTACGTTGGTTATTTGATTGGTTGGGAGGAAGGGTGTGATCGCGGAGATAGGTGTAGAACTCACCGTACCATGGGGATTCAGAACCAACAAGGCAACATATCATTTCAGATTCGGGGATATCATAAGCCGGGATCCAAAGTTGTTCTACCAAGAACTCGTAGTGTGTTGAATTCTGTGGAAGATCTAGTAGAGATGCGATGGTAGCCATAGCGTCAGCAGCTCGATTCTGATCTCTTGGTATCTGCTCAAAAGTGATAGTAGTAAATGATGTCTTTAGATTGTCCACCATTTGCTTGTATGGCATGATTTTATCATCTTTGGTCTGATACTCATCTGTTGCTTGTCGAATGACCAGTTGTGAGTCGCCATATACTTGTAGTTCTTGTAATTTCCATTGTACGGATAACCTGAGTCCTGTGATCAAGGCCTCATACTCTGCTATGTTGTTTGTGCATGGAAATGTGAGCCTGTAAGACTTCGGGATGCTATCACCTTGAGGTGTGATAAACAGAATGCCTGCCCCCGAGCCGTGCCTAGTGTATGAACCATCAAAATATAGTTTCCATGGTTGTGCTTCTGTGATCATGAATATCTCTTCATCTGGAAAATTGGAAATGAGAGGATGATCGCCTATGAGTGGTGCATCGGCCAATTGATCTGCAATGACCTGACCTTTGATAGCTTTACGGTCCACATACTCGATGTCGAATTCACTTAGAATCATTACCCTTTTAGCTAAGCGACCTGTCAATGCTGCTTTGTTAAGTAAATACTTGAGTGGATCAATCTTTGCAATGAGTTGCACCTTGTGTGTTAACAGATAGTGCCTCAGTTTAGTGGCTGCCAAGATTACTGCTAGGCAAGCTCGCTCAATAGGTGTGTAATTGAGTTCATAGCCCACAAGTGTGCGAGAGATGTAGTAAATAGCACACTCTTTTCCTTCTGCATTATGTTGTGCCAGTAGTACACCCAATGCTGTACTTGTTGCTGAGATATAGAGCAATAATGGTCTACTTGGATCTGGTGGCATCAGCAATGGTGGATTCATGAGATAGTCTTTAAGCGCCTGAAATGCTTGCTGGCATCTGTCATCCCACTGAAAGCGGATGTTCTTGTGTAGCAGGTGTGTGAATGGGTGACACTTATCAGCCAATTGTGCAATGAATCTGTGGATAGATTGAAGCCGTCCTTGTAGTGTCCTTAGCTGACTGATATTCCTTGGAGGTGGCATGTCCATGATTGCCTTAACCTTTGCTGGATCGACCTCAATACCTTTGCTTGAGACAATGTATCCTAGAAGCTTCCCGGAGGTCACTCCGAAGACACATTTCTTTGGGTTGAGTCGAACATGGTATTGTTCCAGTCTATCAAAGATTTTATCTAAGATGTGAAGATGTCCTTCTCTAGTAAGTGATTTTGCTAGTAAATCATCCACATAATCTTCCATCATAGTATGCATCATGTCATGGAAGATGGTGGTCATTGCTCTTTGATAGGTCGCTCCTGCATTCTTTAGACCAAAAGGCATTACATTTGTTGGATCAAACAGTGCCACAGTGTGGTTTTCACTAGAAGATCCATGTTTTAATGTTATATTTTTGCAGCTGAAGGGTTTGGCATCCGCCCCGAAGTATGCTGCGCTATTAAGTTCAATGGCGAATCCAGCTTTGTGATCCCCGCTTGGTAGATTATCCCTTAATTCCAAAAAGTCAATGATAGCCTCATCATTTTGGAAGAGGTCAAGACATGGGGGATTTGGTTGGTTCCATTCGATGAGTTCAGGGTGGATAATGGGCATTACTTCATCGATTAAGTTAAGTGCGGGAGATGTATCAGTGAGGGTTAAGACAGTGTGGTGAAGGTCGTTGATGGTACTCTCCCTGTCAGAATCAGGCGTAGGATGAGACATAGGGTCTGTGGAAGATGTTTCCAGCTCAGGTACCCAAGTGGTCTTTATCTGTGCTTCTCCGTAAACAGGGATGTCTTTGCGGGGTGGAGGTGGTGATGTGTCTTCCTCATCTGAAGTGTTAAGTTGCACTGAATCGAATTCCCACTCATGTGAGTCGGTCTCTGAATCACTCTCCAGCATCCGATTGCTATACCATACTGGGATGTCGCTGGAGTTGAACACGGCAGGTGTGATTGGTTTATGTATCTTTGTGGTGATCGGTGCTGCAGGAACCGTGATGGGGTTTAAAGGATTTGTTACTGGAAGTATTGGTAATGGTGACTCAGTGGCTTCTGCTGGAATTACTGGCGCCATAGATGTTACAGTGGGTTCTGATACAGTTGCTACTGCTATTGGTGTTATTGATGGGATTACTGGTTCATTTGATGGGATGAGTGACATTGGTGATGGTGGATTTTTGAGCCTTGAGGGGGCAGTGGGGATAGTTCTTGATGGTGCTTTGATTATGAAAGGTATCCTCTTTGCAGTAGGTGGGCAAAATGGTTTGCTGGGTTTTCCTTTGAATCTGAGTTTAGGAAGGATCTCTTTTTCAAAGCCAAGGCCTGTATTACCTTTGGGCTTGAATTCTGGTAGTAGAGGTTCGTGTCGTCCTTGTTTGCAGTATCCCAAAGCACTCTGACCATCATATCCCATTCTTTGCATAATGAGGAGGCCTTTGCCATATTGTTCCGTAGGAAGTGTAACTTGCAGTTTGTCAGTGGTGATGGGATCTTTATAGATCCAGTCCGCCAGGTCCTCATCTTGTGTCTCTTCCTCTTGACTCTTTCCAAGAATGAAAGGCGTTAAGGCACATGGAGGCGTGATTAGTGGTTGCTGGAGCAACTGTTGTGGTTTACCATGTGTTCTAGGAGAAGTGGGCATTTGTCCCACACAAAAGAGCTGACTCAAGTTATATTCTCCAGGACCTTCCTCTGCTACTTTCATCTTTAGCTTTTCTTGCTTGGGCATAGGGGTGTTTGAACTGGAAAGAGAGGCGGGATTTATATATGATGTGGAGGAAATGGCTTCTCTATTATTAGGAACGGTAATCTCTGGTTGATGGCTGATATTATGGCAAAATGCTAAGGGATTTGCATCGCCCAGGATTGTGATCTCGACCCCGTTATGTGGGAACTTGATACATTGATGGTAGGTAGATGGAACAGCTTGCATGGCATGTATCCAAGGTCTCCCTAATAATAGATTATATGGCAGAGGAAGGTCCAGAACCTGACAAATTATGTGTTTTACCACAGGGCCCACTCGGATTGGTAGTACCACAGCTCCTTTGGATGAACGCTCTGCATCATCATAGGCTTTGATGGTGATCTTCTTACGAGGATCCACTGATTCTATTGCATATCCCAATGCTGTGACCAACTGTAGTGTGCAAATGTTTAGGCCTGCTCCATTATCGATCAAGACTCGCTTGATCCTGTGTTGGTTGACGAAGCCTTCAATGTGGAGTGAGGCGTTATGAGGTTGCTGGAAGGAAGAGTTGTCACTTTCAGAAAAAGTGAGACAAGGTGATGACTTTAGACTTCCAACCATGGCTTGAAATTGGTCCGTATTTAGATTTGCAGGGACTGACGCCTCTTGGAGTGCTTGATCCAAGATTGTTTTATGAGAGGGTGACAGACGCAAAAGCTCCAAAATGGATATAAGTGCAGGGGTTTTGTCTAATTGTTCCACAAGATTGTACTGCTTTGGGACGGAGGTGGTGCCTTGTGGAGCTGCCTTGATGGTGACCTTGCCACGACGTGTAACAACATTGCAATTTGAGGTGGGATTTTTGAAGGTAATAGTTGCAATTTGTTCACTAGCATCATACAGGTGATTGACAGTGTAATTATACGCAGCTTGCGTATAATCAGTGGTATCAGGACCTCGTCTGGACGTGGAAGGACCCCTTTGATCTTGCGATGGAAGTGGATTTTTGAACATCTGATGATCATTATTGGTTGTTTTTGGATCATGTCCTTCAATCTCAATTTCTCCTCGATCAATAAGATCTTGAATGAGATCTTTCAATCGGTGACAATTACTTGTCTTGTGTCCTCTTCCTTGATGAAACTCACAATGTTCAGTATCTCTCCACCATGCCGGTTTGACTTGAGGCTCATAGTTGGATAGCTTAGGTAGAGTGATCAAATTCTGAGAAAGGAGTTGTCGCAACACTGTTTCAATGGGTTCCCCTAAGGGAGTGTATGTGCGTTTTTGTTTTTGTGGACGAGGTCTTGGTTCATCCTGAGATGTGATGCGACCTTGATTAGGAGGACCATGTGTATTATTTTGAGGTGGAGGATTTTGTCCTGCAAACCGAACCACAGGTTGTGCATTTTGGACAGTCCGAGCATCCACAACTCCATCGTTGACGATGTTCTTATTCTTGTTCCAGAAGTTCGGTTTATCGCTATTGAAGCGCGGGCGAGGAGCATCTTTTGGTTCATTAAAGATTTTGATGAGTCCTTTTTTGATGAGTGCCCTTTCACATTTTATACCCTTGGTGATCATATCGTTAAAAGAGTCTGTGTCTTTGACATCCAGGTGAAATTCCATTTCTTCGTTTAAGTTGGAAATGAAAATTTCCACTAGTTCTCGTTCAGGTAACTGAAGAGAACGTCTGCTAGACATTTGGCGCCATCGTTGCAGGAATACTGCGAATAATTCACCTGGTTTTTGTTTGGTGTTGCATAGATCAGCCATGGTGATGTCGCGTTCAATATTATAAGAGTAATGAGATAGGAACTTCTGGATGAGTTCCTCAAATGTTCTAATGCCACCTGGAAGTCAGGAAAACCATGATGTGGTTGTTCCTCCCAAGCTTTGGGGAAAAAGGCGCATTAGGTATGTGTCCTCATAAGCTACTTCAAGACAAGCAGAATGAAATTCTCGGACATGATCACGGGGATCCCCCTTTCCTCTATATTTTTCAAATTTGGGTGTTTCAAACCCGCGTGGAAAGGGTGGCATATAAAGATTCCTATCAAACGGATAGGGACAGATGTCGTTAAGTGAAAATTGATTGGTCTTAACACCACTATGAAGTTGTTGGGCGAGATTCGCGACTTGTTGCCGCAACATCTCCATTTCATTTGGAGGAGGAGGTGGTGGGTTACCTCGAGGGATGTTATATCTGATGGGATCTCTACGTCTTTCCTCCTCATGGCGACTTTCTCTTTCTGATGCTTGTCTTAATTGGGCAAGATCAAAGTCTGAGGGGAGTTTGGCTCCTTCTTGAGCAAGTCTTAAGAAGTGAGCATCCGCATTGCTCCTGAGAATTTCATCAAATAATCTGTTAAAGTGAGGGTTATGTTGAACCCTTTCGATTGTTGAAGGAGTGGGACTACTTGGGTTTTCATCATTTACATTTCCTCCAAGTGCTTCTTGAAATTCATTGAGGTTGTCCTCTTCTTCCTCAATTTCTATTTCTCGTTGCCTTGATCGCGATCGGGTTTGAGCCATTTTGTTTGCAAGTTTGTGTTGAAGTTGATTGAAGATGATGATGAGTTGTTCGATGAAAGATGGATGATTAGTGGATTGTAGATCTCTAGCACTCTAAAGGTAAATGTAACCAGAATTCTTTCTTTGAATTGCTTGTTTGTTTTGATGAGTTTGGATGTGATAAGGTGTAGAGAAATCTGAGATGTGTTACAGATTTTGACTACCTAGCAATGAGAGGATTCACTCATGAACTAGTTTTAACCTGCGTAGATGTGTCTCTTAGGATGAGCTTATCCTAGATGTAGAAACAATCTAAAAGTGATGTGATGTGTTTGATTTCAAGCAATATCTAAAAAAGGAATCTTGGGACAAGAACCTCTTAATGTTTTGAGAGTTTTGGGATGAATTGATGATGGAATAATGATGTATGAATGAGATGATGGATGTTTTGTTTTTCAACTTCAATAAAAACTTTGTTTTACAAATGGAACAAACTCTACCTCTTCCCTTTCAGGCATTGGTGGCACTTCTCGAGCTGTGTTGTAGGTGATACAGACGTTTTGGGAAGAAGTTGGGATTAATCTTTCCTCCTTGATTTTTGTGATAACTCAGAGCCCTATATTGCATAAAAGCTCTGCGGTTCAATGATTCTGAATCAAACTCGTTTGTTTTTTTTTTTTTTCTTGAAGGTATAGATGCATGCGATGTAGATAGACTCTATGTGAGACAAAAATTTGTCTATTGAGATAGAAGAATTTCCTCCTTTTGATCAAAGCCTTTGAGCTTAGTGGTCTCCTTTTCAAGGTGATATTCTGATGACACTTCTTCTTTCGCAAGATGTGAAGAATGGTCATAAAATTTGTCTCTTTGTTGTTTTGCACTTTGTTTTTGGTACTTTTGGTTGTTTTGACAGATGTTGGATGAATACTTTGTTTTTGGGATTGATTTTCTGATTTTTCTTTGACAAGAAAACAAAGCAAGCACACAAACACAAGATTGTAGCCTCAAAGGCACAAATGAGTATGGGTCTAGATCAACCCAATTCTTGGACTTGTTTTTGACCCTTCCTTTAGATGTATTTTAAGGTGTATTTCCAAAGCCTGAAGTCGGCTCAATTCGCACTAGGTCTGTAAAACGAACACACTTCAAACACTTTTTATCCCTAAGGTCAAATGGCCAGTTGTGATAAATTTAGCCCACATCTTGACATTTCTTCGACTTTGGTACTACATACCTTATGAATCCCGTCGTGGCAGGTAAGGATGTGATATACTAAGTCTTGCACGAGCATAACAAATAGATGATCCCTATGATGGGGGAGTCACCACTTTTATCAAGCCACAAGTGACCTTTCAAAAAGCTATGTTTCTACTCAAGGAAATATGTATGGTGAGTATCTTGGGAGCAAAACCATCTATGCTCTTGCACTAAATTATACCTCAAATATCCTCAATCAATAGAACGGGTGGGCTACTACTTAAAGGTGTTTAGTCATGTTCGATGGCTTTGGACATAAGTTCATTCTGCAGTGACTCACTTAAGAGCCTTGTAACTGGTGGTGGGGCCCATTTGTCCTTTCGGCCAGTTACACTGTAGGAACAGCTATACCCAAGGCTACAGCTTTCGCTCTCACCTGATTTCTATAGCGGCTCGAAGGATTTACCGCTCGAGGTCGTTCCCAAGAGTATCGATCCCTTGGCAGGCCTCTCTTAAAAAGATAAAATGTGAGTGTTACTAACACTTTTCTCTTGCACCTAGGACCACGAAAGCCAAGGGAGAGGATAGTGTGTGTTAGAAGTAGGACCACTCGACCAACTCTTTGCACAAGTGTGCCAAGCACGAAAAACACCTGTTCTTTTTAATCTATCATTGCAATGTGATCTAACTATTTGGAGATGTTGCTCCAACAATCATGGTGTTCTTTTTAATTTTCAAAGGCAATTGTTTGAGTAAACTAGAATTTGAAAATCCTGGTCAACTTAATGAAAAGCACGTTTGCATGAAGTAAGATTGCTTTAAAAATGAGACAAGTTGATTGTGAATTTTATTTGCACCAAAAATGGAAGTGTGGATTGTGAGTTTTATCTTGATGCAAGAAATAAAATTTGCCTTGTTGATTTTAAGCACCAAAACGAAGTTTGTTTCCTAACTTGCAAAAAAAAATAAAGTTGTTTTTGTATAAGTTTGTGGTTCTTTTTACCTTTGAACAATGAAATTCTTTTTAAGAGCCCCAAACAAATGTGTGATTCTTTTTCAAAAGCCCAAATTTGAAATGTGAAGTTAATTTTAAACCAAAATAAAAAGTGAATTCATTTTTAAAACCAACTTCAAAAACAAGTTAGTAAAAAATATAAATCTACTCTTTAATCTAATTTAAATCTGCACAAAAGAGAAAAATAGTTAGTAAAATCTGCCTATTTGGTGGGCTTCTACAAGCCTAAATTTTTTTATTTTTTTTTTGGTTACAAGGTGATTTGTACAACGTTTTGTTACAATAGCGCTAGTCTGCGTTTGAACAGAGGCACTATTTAACACAAACGTATTAAAAGAAAGGGAAAGACAGAGAAGGGAAAAGCACTGAAACAGGGGGAATAGCGCCAAAATAATGCCAAACGCACCAAAACAGTGTCAAAATCGCAACCTGTGTGACATTTTCAACATTCAAACATGTTATTGGTTAAAAAAAAAAAAATGATCTTTTTGGTGTTTGGATTCACGTCGGGTTCACCAAATGATGCTCTGCAAAAAGGATTAGAAAATCTGTTTGATGGCAACACACACAAGAGCACAAGAAACAAACGTTAGTGTTAGCAACAAAAGATTATCCTAAACAGGCATATCAAGAGAGATATTAAGCATGAAATAGAAAGCATATAAACATAAAATGAAATAGCTAATCAAGATGCTCATAGTTGCTCCTCCCTTGTTCCTCTCCTCTCCAAGTCCCAAATGAGTGTAGCTCTCAGCAGCTTTTTGCACTATGGATGCTTATGGAGGATTGAGATTTAATACTAAGCTTCAAATATGAAATGAAAAGCTAAATACTATGCTAGAGTAGATAGTGATGCTATGAAAAAGCTCTATGCTAATGCCAGTATAACAACAATACTCTAAAATGCTTCTCCTTTTGCTTGAGGAGAAGGGTTCTATTTATAGAAGAAATGGGGAAATGAAGGGTTAAGATTGAATGGTTTAATCAAGGGCCAAGTTTGAAAGTTGGGGATCCATGTGCACAATTGGCACCAATAAAATGGTGACAAGTGTCAACATAGGATTGGGTTGAGAGAAGAGGTTGCGTGTTCGATTCACGTCAGGTTCACCAAATGATGCTCTGCAAAAAGGATTAGAAAATCTGTTTGATGGCAACACACACAAGAGCACAAGAAACAAACGTTAGTGTTAGCAACAAAAGATTATCCTAAACAGGCATATCAAGAGAGATATTAAGCATGAAATAGAAAGCATATAAACATAAAATGAAATAGCTAATCAAGATGCTCATAGTTGCTCCTCCCTTGTTCCTCTCCTCTCCAAGTCCCAAATGAGTGTAGCTCTCAGCAGCTTTTTGCACTATGGATGCTTATGGAGGATTGAGATTTAATACTAAGCTTCAAATATGAAATGAAAAGCTAAATACTATGCTAGAGTAGATAGTGATGCTATGAAAAAGCTCTATGCTAATGCCAGTATAACAACAATACTTTAAAATGCTTCTCCTTTGCTTGAGGAGAAGGGTTCTATTTATAGAAGAAATGGGGAAATGAAGGGTTAAGATTGAATGGTTTAATCAAGGGCCAAGTTTGAAAGTTGGGGATCCATGTGCACAATTGGCACCAATAAAATGGTGACAAGTGTCAACATAGGATTGGGTTGAGAGAAGAGGTTGGAGGCATTAAAGGCCTGAGAAGACCTCATGGTTATCTAGAAGGTAAGGGTCAAGTCTAAATTAGGATTACCCACTAGATTAAGAGTTAATCCAAGGATAAACCTTTGTGCAAATGTTTAAGAGATAATCATGGTCAAAGCATTAAAGGCTTGATGAGACCTTTGGGTTGGGTAGAGGTTGAGTCAAAACAAATGTTTTAACCATGTGGGAGGGTTTGAGGTAACCATTAATGGTTATTGGAGACTTTGGGGATTAAGTGGTTGAAGGTTGGAAGCCTTCAATGGTTTTCAAAGACTTTGAGCCATTTAGTGGTTGAAGGTTGGAAGCTTTCAAAGGTTATCCAAGACTTTGAGGGTTAATTTGTTGAACACACAAAGCATTAATTGCTTTTCAAAGACTTTGGAGTCTTTGAGAAGTGACTCCAATTTGCTTAGGAATGTGACAATATTTAAGGGATGAATTAGGCTAATTAGGAAGGGTTTAGAAGAATTTAGAAGGGGTTTAGGCATACAAGTGGATTTTGTAGGAAAATGCAAGTGGGAGAAATTTTGGTATTTTCAATTAAAATAAAATCATTTATTTCAATTAAATGGTGTAAGTTGCATTTGGATAAATATTTAAATAAATATCAATTTATTTAAATGAGAAAAAGAAGATAAAGCATTAAAATGCTTGAAGACTTTGAGGGAAACCATTAAAGGCTTGAAGACTTTAAGGAAAACCATTAAAGTCTTAAGAAGATTATAGAAGGAAGCCATCAAGTTTGAAGACTTTAAAGCCATCAAGTTTGAATACTTTAAGGGAAACCATTAAAGGTTTCAAGTGGGTGAGGATAAATAGGATTTTAAATAAATAATTTATTTAAAATAGTTGTGCAACTTGCTTTTGTAGGAAAATACAAGTGGGTGGAGGATAAAGGTGATTTAAATAAACTATTTATTTAAAATAATTGTGCAACTTGCTTTTGTAGGAAAATACAAGTGGGTGGAGGATAAAGGTGATTTAAATAAATGATTTATTTATTTAAATGTGAGAGGTGGGATTTTGGGGGATTTAAATAAATATTAATTTATTTAAATGTGAGAGAATATTTAATTAAATAAATATGATTTATTTATTTAATTAATGGTCTGAATTTGGTTAAGTGAATTAAATCAAATAAATTGAATAATTTATTTAATTAATAGGAGAAGAGGGTTAAGATGAATTAATTAAATATTAATTTAATTAATTATTAATTGATGGTTAAATAATCAAATAAATACTAAGTATTCATTTAATTAAGTGGACAGATTTATGTGACTACAATATGTTTTTCACATCTAGTGTTTCTATCAATGCCAAAGGGGGAGATTGTTGGCCATTTGGTGGAATTTATTATGTGTTGCATTGATGTTTTGGCATTGATATCAACACTACTTGTTTGGATGCTTTATTGGCACCCTTCTGGTCTCCATAGCTTGAGGGGTTTCTAGTTAACTTGGATCCAGTATGATCTGGTATAGTCTGGTAATGGAATTGGCCTATTCATGATACTAATACTCATATTTGGTCAATTGGTTTTGGTCTAGTAATTGGATTCTATCCTACTTGCTTAGAAGATTGGTTTTTGGTTCTAGCGAGGGTTTCACAGGCAAAGCTTTTGATGGAGATCTTTGATGAATTGCATAAGTGGTATTGGCGCAACTTCTGATGGATTTTAAGGATGATGTTGGTGATCGTGTTCGAGACTTGGCATTTGGAGATCATTGTTGAAGCATGTGGACCTATACTTGGTCCCAGTTGATCTAGGTTATGGACCGGCATTAATGTAATGTGTGGATAGGACCTATTGATGTATTTCCAAGATGTCTTATGTGTTGATATTACTTGTTTGGTCTAAGGCCGACATGGTTTGTAGTTATATAATTGGTTTATTGTCTGGTGGCCAACCTGATTGTTTATGGTTGAGGGTTTGTATAAATAAGATGTAAGATCTCATTGTAGATCATGATGGTTAATGTAAGAGGTCATGGTGAAAATAATGTAATATCACTCAGGCAGAGGATTTGATCGATCATTGGAAATCGAATTGGGTTTGTGTAAGAGGATTTAGTCCTCTGGTATTGAGCTTAATCGTAACTATACTCAGGCATAGGAGATGCTATCTTTTGCAATTCAACACTTCTCTGGATTGTAGTTTGGATTTATATGTAGTTAGTGAGGCTCCTTTTGTTATGAGTAGTGTGCTCTAGGTTGTTGGCCTTCCTACAAGTGTAGGCCCCTTCATTGTAATTCACATACTTACTGCAGAAGTATTATCTGATTGTGGGTAGGCTTCCCAATGTAGTTTTTCCCTTTACTGGGTTTTCCACATACAAATAATGGTATCATGTGGATGGTATTTATTTTCTGATTATTGTTTATGCTTATTGGTTTATCTACTATTTCGTTATTAATGTTTTGGGTTTTGGTATTAAAGTTTTAAATGCTAGTACTTCTGATAATCTGTGACAACTGATTCACACCCCCCCCCTCTCAGTTGTCTTCCGGTTATATGAATTGTCTAACACCATGGATGTCATATGAAGATTCAAGATGGTTGTAAATGAAAACAAATGCTTATGATGTCTATGTGAATCTTAGTATAATAACAAAGAAAAAATGCTTCCTCCTTTTCTTGAGAAATGATGTCCTTTTATAGGAAAAATGTTGATTGAATTGCCAAGATTGAGTGGGCTTGTGAAGGGCTAGGATTGATGGGTTTGTGATCCATGTGATGGCTTTCAACCCAATCCCATGATGGCAAGTGTCAACATGAGATGGCTTGAGAGGAGAGGGAAGAAGCATTAAATGATTGAGATGACATGAGGATTACCCTAGGAGGGTTTGGTTAGGCTTGAGTTAGTGAATAAAGCTTTTATCCAAGGGTAATGCTTTTATCCAATGGATAAACTCGTGTGCAAGAGTTAATGGGGATAACCACGGTCAAAGCAATGAATGCTTGAAGAGACCCATGAGTTAAATGAGGGTTGAGTTAGAGGGAAAGCCTCTAACCATGTGGGTAAGTTGAGTTAACCATTAATGGTTGTGTAAGAGCCACAAAGGCCTTAAAAGACTTTGGGGGTTAACTTGTTGAAGAATAAAAGCCTTTAATGCATTTTAAAGATTTTGAGGCATTTTTGAGAAGTGACCTTTGTTTGGGAATGTGCAAATGATTAGAGAGGGGGCTTATGCTAATTAGAAGGGGTTAGAAGAGTCTAGAAGGGGTAAGTGAGCAAGTGGGTTTGATGGGTGAGAGAAAATAGGATTTTATTTAGAAATAAAATCTATTTATTGGTGAACTTGCATTTGTAGGAAAATGCAAGTGGGGTGGGATTTTAAATAAATATTGATTTATTTAAAGGGGGAATTTGATTTCTATTTTTAAATAAATGTAGATTTATTTAAATGAGAGGAATGAGGGAAATTAAATAAATTAGATTTATTTAATAAATGGGTTATAGATAGGGATTTTTAATTTAAATAAATTTATGTAATTTATTTAATTAAAATAGAAGAATGGGGGTTGAATGAATTAATTAAATGTGAATTTAATTAATAGGGGAATATTAGTGTATCAAATAAATATTAAATATTTATTTAATCTAGTGGAGAGATTTATGTGTCTACAGTATATATACATATATATGTGTATATACATATATGTATGTATGTATATATATATATATATATATATGTATATGTACATATGTATATGTATATGTATATATGTATATATGTATATATATACATATATATACATACATATACATAAACATACATATATATACATATATGTATGTATATACATATGTATGTACATACATACATATATATATATATGTATGTATGTATGTATGTATACATATACATATACATATAGATATGTGTATGTTTATGTATATGTATGTGTGTGTGTGTGTGTGTGTGTGTGTGTGTGTGTGTGTGTGTGTGTGTGTGAATATTTTACAATGAATATGGCTTCCTACCAAAGAGCTCATTGCTTTGGACTTGCAGAATAAGGCACACAACCTTAGGAAAGATACTTGGAGACAATAATAGAGGTGTTATCACAAGAAGTAAAGTTGTTGAAGAATAGGTGAATTTATGCTTAATTTCATAAATAAAACTGAAAACCTTAAATGATGCTTGCAATGATCATCATTGAATGAAAACTATGAAAGAAGAATTTGAACAGATTGAGAAGAATCAGATTTGGGAACTTGTCCCAAGATTGGCTAACAAAAATGTGATAGGAACTAAATGGATATTTTGGAACAAACTGGATGAGGATGGTCACATAGTGAGAAACAAGGCAAGAATTGTATGTAAAGGCTATTCATAGCTTGAAGGAATAGATTTTGAGGAAACTTATGCTCCTGTAGAAAGAATGGAAATTCTTAGAATGTTTCTATCTTTTGTGGCACACAAGGATTTCAAGGTCTATTAGATGGATGTGAGGTTTGCATTCTTGAATGAATAACTAAAAGAAGTATATATAGAACAATTGGAAGGATTCAATCTATCAGACACTCTGAATATGGTCTACAAATTGAAGAAGGTGCTGTATGGACTGAAGCAAGCTCTAAGATCTTGGTATGCAAGGCTTGATAGGCATTTGTTGAAGCATGGATTTCAAAAAGGTACTACTAACAGTAATCTCTATTTTAAAGTTGTAGAAAATGACATCTTGATTGTAGTTGTTTAAGTGGATGATATAATCTTTAGAGAAAATGATGGTGTAGACACATAAATTTGTCCACTTAATTAAATAGATATTTTTATATTTATTTAATTATTTTACTAACATTCATCTATTAATTAAATTCACATTTAATTAATTCACTTAGATTATACTCTTCCATTTAATTAAATGAATTTTATAATCTATTTAATTTAATTCACTAGTTGTATTCTAACTATTAGTAAAATAAATAAGCCTATTTATTTAATTAATCATACCCCCTTCTTCTCATTTAAATAAGTTAAGATTTATTCAAATAAATCCAAAATTCACATGCACTTTTAAATAAATAAAGATTTATTTAAATCCCCTTTATCCTTCACCCACTTGCATTTTCCTAAAAAGGCAAGTTGCACACATATTTGAATAAATGAATATTTATTTAAATCCACATCCACTTGCATTTTCCTAAAAAGGCAAGTTGCACACACATTTAAATAAATATTTATTTAAATCCCCATCCACTCGCAGTTTATTAAAAAGGCAAGTTGCACAACTATTTTAAATAAATGAATTATTTATTTTAAATCCTATTTATCCTCACCCACTTACATTTTCCTACAATGCCCACTTGCTCACTATTTTTTGCTAACCTTTCTAAATTAGCCTAATCAATTCCTAATGGGTTGTACATCAAACTAGGGGTTAAGGGTGAGGTCACTTTTCAAGCATTTATTGCTCTTACAAAGTCTTCTCCCCTTCTACACACTAACCCACATGGGCTTGTCCCCTTGACCATGCGTAAACCTTGCATAATAATTTACCCTTTGGATAAGAGCTTTACCATTGGACAAAACTTTTATCCAATAACTTAACCACATGAGGTTACCCTCATGTCTCTTCAAGCATTTAATGCATCTTCCCTCTCCTCTCAAGCCCTCTCATGATGCCACTTGTCACCATGGCATTGGTGGAAGTAGAAAACATGGATTGGGGATCATGCCTCTCTTGTGTAATCCTAGCCCTTGCTAAGCCAAATCAATCCTAGCCATCCAATTGCCCATTTTGCCTATAAAAAGGACCCTCACTGTCATTCAAATGAAAAAAAAGGCATTTTAGCATAGTTATAATAGAGAAATAGAGCTTTCTCATTTAGCATTTCATAGTAATACTATCTCTTGCACTTGCATAGTTATAGTTCATTTTCAACCACTTCCATCCTCCATTTGTCATCCATATCTATGTGCTAAAATTGAGAGGCATATTCAAGAAGGTTTTGGAACTTGGAGAGGAGAAGAACAAGGGAGAGCAAATAAGGCAAGCAATGGGAGCATCTTGAGGGGATCTTTCTTCCTTCTTAGACATTCCAAGCTTATATTTCTTGTCTTCATTCCTTTTTAGTATGCTTGTTTTTTTATTTTAAAGTTCATTGTATGCTTATTTAGTTGAAATCTAACTCTAACCTTGAACTTGCTTGTTGTGTCCATTTTAGCAAGCATTAGATGGTATGTGCAAGAAGTTTTCTATTGAGATGCAAGAAGAGTTTGAAATGTCTATGATTGGGGAAATGAATTTATTTCTTAGTTTACTAGTCAATTAGAAGGATGATGGTATATTTATTTCACAATCTAAGTATGTTAAGGAATGTTGAAGAAGTTTGGAATGGAAAATGCTAAACCTATATGTACTCCTATGGCTACTAGTTGTAAGTTAAGAAAATATGTTGAATCACTGAAGACTAATCAGAGCATTTATAGATCAATGATTGGAGGATTATTATACGTAACTGCTGCTAGGCTAAATATCATACTTGTTGTTTGTCTTGTGGCTAAATTTCAGCAAGATCCCAGAGAGACACTTGTTGTGAAAATAATTGTAGATAGTTTAAAGGAACAAAAGACTATGGTCTATGGAACCCTAAAAGATCGAATTTCACTCTTATTGCCTACACTAATGCAGATTGGGCTGGTTGTTTTGATGACAGGAAAAGTACAAGTGCGGGTGCATTTTTCCTTGGACCCCGGTTGGTTGCTTGGTCAAGTAAGAAACATGACTCAATATCTCTATCTACTGCTCAAGCTGAATATATTGTTGATGTTACTTGTTGTACTCATGTATTATGGATGAAACAAACCTTCAAGGACATTGGAATATTGTTTGATGAACCTATTTCTATCTTTTGTGACAATACCAGTTCCATAAACATTTATAATAATCCGGTACTGCATTCAAGAATGAAACACATTTCAATTCGGTACCACTTTCTGAGAAAGTCTTGGAGAACGAAGTGAAACTTGATTATGTGCCTACAAAGGAACAAATTCTTGATATATTTACTAAAGAACTTGATAAAGATACTTCTTAATATATCTTGGAGAAATTCGGGGTTATTTCCCCTCCTTTTCTAAACTAAATGCATATAGACATGCATTAGTCCAGTGAACTTCATGAATACTATTATTCTGCACTAGTAATTTGATGTTGTACCTATTAAGGGGAGGTAGGTGTAGTTGTAAGTTTCTTTAGAGTTGAACATAATGAGATAACATTTTTTGTATTTGAGCCTTTCTCCTTGATGGGAAAGGGGGAGAGAATGAGAAGATGAAATGTCTGAAAAGGGGGAGAGACCGTGAAATGGATTGGTTTCTTGGATTTTTCTATGAGAGTTGTTGTTGTCATCGTTGATATGTTGCCATTGATGACAAAGGGAGAGATTGTTGCAAGGTTGATCAAAATGAGTTGCTTATATACTGTCATTGATGTCAAAATACTTTGGTTATTATTAATGAAATGTTGGTATAAGTGATGTTGAGTTTTCTGTGCAGTTGTGTTGAGAGATTTGCTCTACATATCTTCTATGTTGTACATATATTCATATAGTTTGGATATGTTGTTAATCTATGTTTAGAGATGTTATATTGTATATTTGGTTCTCTAGATTGGTGTGATAAGGAAGTTATGTTTACCAATATGTTTGATAGTGTTTGATAGTGTTTCCATATGAAATTTGTGCTCTACATTTCTCCATGTTGTGGTTATTGGTGTTGCAGTTTTGGAGTTAAGTTGATAATGTCCTTAGCTTCATTCTATTTAGTTGGGACATTTTTTGGGGCTTCGGAAGCACAGTTTCAAGTTCAATGGTGTTAACTCTAGGTTTTTCTGACCTTGGGTGTTTACACTTCATATTATTGCTCCGATGATTATGGATTGTTGTATAATGTGTTTGATGTTTATTTTGGTCCTAGTTAAGATGTGTTGTGATCCACTTTACATTATTTTCCACTACGGGAATATTTAGTGTTGAACTAATTTGAATTGTGTTTGGTTAAGTTCCTTAACCGACCTTGGGAGCCTTTGCATATGTGAGGATGATATAAATAAGGGATAATTTGTTGAGGATGATGTGGGTGTTGTGTGATGCATATGTGAAAGAAAGTGAAATGTGATGAAGGTGTATGAAAGAGGATCTATCTTCCTAACTATTTGATGGCTGTTGTTTGAGTTGGTTAAAAGTGTTGAGTAGTGTGAACTTTCATGTGCTAGCTATTGGATGTAGTGAGCCAAAGGTATATACAGATCTTATGGTAGCTGAAGTGCATCAGTGGTGGATTCTTTTTCTTTTATTCTTCTTCATTCTGATAGTGAGCCCTCTAACAATGATCATCTCTTTATTTCTCTCGAGCCATGAGCCATCTGGTAGTTAGACTCTAGTAGTGAGCCTTTCTTTATAAAAATCACCTTAATCGGTGTCACCCTAATGGGTGTTCATATATTGAGAATATATTCTCTATGGTTTTTCCCCTAATAGGTTTTTCCATGCAAAATCTAGTGTTTCATTGTTAATGGTGTGCTCTGGTTTTTCATGCTCATATGTTTCTGTGGATTGTGTGTTAAAGTTAAGTTGTTACAAATATGATTTAAGAAATATTTAATATTTTATACAACTGATTCACCCCCTGCCTCTCAGTTGCCTTGTGTGTTAGAATATTAAACAAGTTAATGTCAAGATCCATGTCTCATGTTTCAATGGAACATACCCCTATTAGCAGTACAAACTGATACTCCACCCATAGTGTTAACTATAGTTTAGACACAGTCTATCTCTTCACAAGATATACTTGAATAAATTTAAGTTGATACCTCTGATCTTCCCTCATGGTTAAGGACAATTACTCCGAAGAGAAAGAAGCAAGAAGTCTCTCGGGATGATTTTGACTTCAAGCAGCTTGTTCTTGTTAAGCCCAAGACAACCAAAAGGGCTAAAATTGTTTCAAGGGTGATGGCAGATAAGAAGAAGATTAGGTATGTTGAGGTGTCAGAGCCAACTTCTGATAAGGCTGATGAGGAGATGTAGCCTACAAATTATAAGATTACAAAAATTAAGGTTGGGAAATAGACACATGATAGTACCAAGAATGATACTCAAGAATCTGTAGCGTCATTGATTCAAAGGTATGATGAGCTCAAAGAGAAGAAATATTAGTTGAAGAAGTAGAACGAGCAACTCATTTTAGTACTTTTGAAGACCACCAAATCCATTGAATAAATTGATCTAGTGTCATCTTCTATTGTCGAGGAACCCACCAAGAAGGTTGAGATGGCTGAAGATAAAGCAAGAGAAATAGATTCTTGGGAAAACAGGCTGCTACAACAAAGAACTCTACTTGTGAGGGTAGTCCTTTGAATGTTGAAGGAAATGGAAGAAGTCAAATCCAATTTGAAACACACTCTTGAGGTTTCATCCTAGGACTTGCAATCTCGGCAAGAGGATTTGAAGACTTGGCCCAAATTTACAAATTATCAACTAGATGCACTCTGTGATTATGGTTGTTGTCTTCCAGGATACAATCTATTGAATTCAAGGAACTCATGACCAATAGAGCTGAAGTTACCAAATATTTGATAAATGATATAGAGTCATCCCTTAAGTCATGCATTGAAGATGAGCAAGTAATTCTTGCCAAATTTGAGAAAGTTTCATGTGGGTTGGTAGATGAAGATAAGAAGTTGTTATCTATAGATACAATACTTTTAAGATTCAGTTCATAGATTCAAATGCAAATGGGAGATGATAATTTATCCTTAACCTCTATTGATAAGCTTACAAGTCTCTAGACATTCCTAAACAAAATGCAAAGTGTTCTAAGGAAGTATCGGGTCTTTTACTAGTTATTCAAATATTGTCACTAGAATCGTAATGGTGGCAAGTCATACTTTTGGGCCAAATGATGATGAAGTACAAGCCTCATTACACATGTTTGTAGAATTCATGGCCCAAGATAAAGATCAAGAAGAAGTATCCTAAGATATAGATATTTTTCTATGGTTTCTAGGAAGTAGTTTTGGAATTTTGTTTAGACATACCTCATGTAAAGTTAGAATATGTAATTACATGTGATCATATTACAAGTCAAAATAGTTTAGGACTTGTAATATTGAATAAGTCAAAGTTAGTTAGAATTCTTCCCCCTTTTTTCTCATAGCCTCTCCTCTATAAATATGAGAGTGCTCATTGTAAATATATCTTTTTAATTTTATGCAACTAGACTCTGTCTAAGTGAAGAGCAAAGTGAAACTTTGAGTTCATTTGTAATTCTGCAAATTCAATAAAAAAGGAAAGCTTCTTTGGCATTCAAACTTTCAGTTGAATTCATTGTGTTTCTTGGTGAGAATGTTCTTATGTCATTCTTGTTATAGAATATAATTTGATTGAGTAAAATTAATGTGTAGAAGTATTGTTGGAGAGTAGAGTAAATTTTGTTTTTGTGAACTTTGTGTTACAGATCAAAATTTGCAAAGTGGAATTTGTAAATAAATAACAATTTAAAGACATTGAGCTTTATTTTGTTATCTTAGAGAAATTTCATAGCAGGTTACAAAAGTTATTCATCAAAAGGTTGATAGGATAATGTAGTGTCCTAAAATGTGCCTAGTGCATTTATGACACTTACGCATGATGCCTAGTGCATTTATGACAAATCCATGATCAAAATTATGATATTTTGGCATCATGGGCTTGAAAGACAAGGTGCCTTGAAATTCCTTGAAAGCCCCTTTGGACCTACGTTTTGATGGATGTCAGCACGAGGCGAGGATGTCCACACGCTACACTAATGTCTTGAAAATTTGTTCGAATCTTGAATTTGGTAGAGAATCAAACGATGGCCAACACATGTTTTTTAGCTCATGTTTTGTTGTAACGGCTCTCCGTGCCCCTTTCGGATTTAAGAACCCTTTCTAGCTCATTTTGAAGGGTTCCCAATCTTGGGTTCTTAGCTCTTGGCTCTCATTGTGCCCTGGATATCTTACTACTCTCTTCATGCTCTTGGGCATATACTCTGCCAATATCAAGCTATAATCATCTCATGTTGGCTTCTTACCAACAAAACAATCAAGTGGGCTTCGTCATGCTCACGAATCCAAATATCGAGGGGTTTGGCTTCATGCTCATTATCCTTCTCTTTTTTACCAATCTCTTTTACATGTAATGAGTCCTTTGCATTGTTAAATATTTATTTCCAATATTCCATTATTCCAATATCTTCCAATATTTATTGCATGCAATAGGAGTTAGCTTCTTTTAAATGTAGTTTAGTTTCCATTTGCATATATTTTCTAATTTACCAAGTTCCAATTTATTTTAGCAATCTATCTATATGGTTGTCCATGGCAGTGGAAACACCTAAACAGGGGTGTGATTGAGGCAGGCCCCTATACAGCCCCAACAATTTTCCTTGTCTTAGTCTGTGCAGGTGATGTACAGGTTTTACGTGTAAAGAATTACATGCAGGTCTATTTCTGGGACTTTCTCTATTTGCGGGTCATACAGACTATAGCGCGTTGCGCAGGTGTCTGCACCCTGCACTGGCGTCCTAAACCCGAGAGCTCCCTGGTTGGAAGGTATAAATTGTTTCTAGTGTTGCATCATTTTGTAAATTCAGTTTCTGTGTATTTATTATTTCTGCATTATAATTATGTTATTTATATCTTGTAAGTGTAGCTAGCGTAGTTGTTTGTTATCCACTAGCTCATCTTAGTGCATGTTCGAAGAGGTAGCGGTAGATAGATTTTCCTTTTAAGATTTATCATCTTGGAGGGGAAAATCTACTCCCCTACATTTTGGTGAACCCGACGTGAATGCCTAATTTTAGATCTTTTCCTTTTGGAGTTCGATGCCTTTGATAAGGCATTCTCGAAGGATGATTTTGATATGTTGGATGAAGTCTTGGATGACTTCCTTGAAACACCTTCTCCTAAAAGAGATGTAAATGGTGAGTCATCCTCCATGACATCCTCATTTGAAAATGAAGGGTTTGTGAATGTCATTGTTGTCTCTGCAGTCCCATAAAGGCCTAAGAGACCATACATCCATGTGACAACGGAAAGTCCTTCTCCTAAGAGAGTTAAGACCATTAATGGAAAACCTTTCAAAGGAGAAGCTTTTCATCTATATACCAAATTTATGTAATCCAAGAAACCATGCTATAATACTATTGCTCACACATATAACACTCAGAATAAGAAATAAGTTCCTGAACCACCTCGAACTTCTCTACCTCCTTCTCAACCCGTCATTCCTAGGGCACCTTTGTCGATGGACAAGCGACCAAGTGATTACGATCTTATCGAGCAACTTAAGGTTACTTTGACTAAGATCTCACTTTGGGATTTACTTCAAACCGCCCTGATGTATCAAGGTATGCTATAGGAAGCTTTGCAATATATTTTTCTACCTTCCTATGCGAGACCGGCTGATGTGAATGCACTAATGGATCATATTTGTGTAGATTCACCAAATATTACCTTTTATCCGCATGAACTCTTGCCTCCTGAAGTTAGGAATTTAGCAGATCCATTAATGATCATTGTTCATGTGAATGGCATTTGTATTAGATGAACGCTTGTTGATACAAGTTCATCACTGAACATTTGTGGTTAAGACTTGTTACCAAAGATCAAGGTGGACCCAAATTATTTGGCAACCTCCTCCTTATTCATCTGATGTTTTGATAACAATGGTAAGACTGCTATGGGGACTATCATACTATCCTTAAAGGTTGGACCGATCACTATTCCAACCCTTGTGCATGTTATGCCAAACCCTTTATCATACAATCTTCTTTTAGGCAGACCATGGCTACACACTTTGGGAGATTTTTCATCTACACTTCATGGATCCGTAAAGTTCATGGCTAATAATCAGGTTGTCATGGTTAAGGTTGATCCTGAGGCTATGTAGTTATGTCAAATAGCCGCAGTCGATTAGGCTTCTATTACACATTCATTTTAAAATTATGTACCCACTTTGTCTTCTTTGATCGTAACTTCTGCTTCTGTCTCATCCCCTAAAAAGAAAGAGCGTAAGAAGGAAGAAGTCGCTAAGGAATTTTTAAAAAAGGAGAGATCACCTGAGAAGCAGGATTCTTCAAAAGAAAAATCCCCAAAGGTAGATACTCCTAAGGTGAAAATGTTGGAGTCTACACCTGAAAAACCTTCCCCAGCTGAATCACCTTCTCCATCAAAAGTCAATGCATGTTTGGGTGATGATTGGGGTTCTTTGGATTTTCTAACTCTCATGTTGGTGAGTAAAAAGTAGACCCCATCCATCTAATATTTCCTAAGATTTCATTCACCTCAGCTACAAAATAATATTATGTGTCTATAAAGCTAGGTGATGCTTATCATGTTGATCACCTTTTCTATATGAAACCACCATCATTCAAAGAATTACAAAATATCTATGGTACTGGATACAAGCTTGTATCTCAGCTTGGGTATGATGAAAAGGGTTGTGGACCTAATGAACAAGGTATTCAAATTCCTTTGGAGCCTAAGCCTCATCACCATAGTACTAGACTAGGATACTATCATACAGGTCCAAAGGTGAAGCCATGGTTAATTGTTAACATGATTTTGGTCGATCCCCTTCCTTTAAAGCTTGTTCATCCAGAACTCATCGATGCTGGTGTATCACCTAAAGAGAATCCCTTGGATCTTTTCCCTTCAAAAGAATCCTTGAAGGAATTTTTGGGTGCTACCTTCTTACCATCATAAACGTCGATTCCAAATTGCTTGAATGCTCAGGCGTATTTTGGAGAATCCGTTTCGTAGGGGGCACCTCTATCTCACAATAGAGAACAAATTTCTATCAATCATCTAGAAGACTGTAGTGTGCTCCTTAGTGGAGATACTACTGATGTCATCATGAGCGATAAGGCTCCCGAAAAGGTCATAAAAAGAAAAATTCTTATCCTTCGAAGAATTCAAAGAATATTCCAATTTGTTGCATCAATTCCTTGACATCTTTGCTTGGTATTACAAGGAGATGCCTAACATTGATGAGTCCATTGTGGTACACAATATTGTGCTTAGTCCTGATGATAAGCCAATGAAGTAAAAGATTTGAAAGATGAATCCTAAGGTGGCTTTACTAGTCAAGACTGAGATAGAGAAGCTCCTAAAAGTTGGCCTTATCTGCCCCATTGACTATTCATCTTGGATCTCGAACATTGTCCTGGTAAGAAAACCCAGTGGTTGCATCCATATTTGCATTGATTTTTGGGATGTAAAAATTTTTCCCTCAAGGATGACTTTCCTCTCCCGAATATAGATATGATCATGGATTCAACCATGGGGTATCCTTTACTCTCATTCGTGGATGACTTCTCGAGTTATAGTCATATCCATATCAACCCAGAAGATCAATATAACTGCCTTGACAACCCCTTGGGGAACCTTTTGATATGTCATCATGTCGTTTGGGTTGAAGAATGCAGCAGTGACCTATCAACAAGCCATGACCTTGATTTCATCCATAAGGTCTTAAAAGATTATGTCAATGATATCTTGGTAAAATCCTTAGCAGGAGAAATGCATATTGAAAATCTCCAATTGGTCTTCGAAAGGCTTCGATTATATAAAATGAGATTGAATCCTGTCAAGTGTGTCTTTGGTGTTGACGCTGGGAAGCTCCTAGGATTCATTGTCTCCCACCGAGGAATCAAAATAGACACAAATAATATTGATGCAATTGTGAACATGCCTCCACCTAAGAATATCTTTCATCTTCATATCTTAAAAGGGAAAATCAAGGCCATTCATCGATTTGTGGTACAATTGGTTGATCGTAACCTCCCTTTTAAACAATTGTTGAAGAAAGATACTTATTTCAAATTGAATGAAGAATGTCAAAAAGCATTTGATTTCATCAAAGATTACCTAGCTAATCCTCCTATCATCATGTCGGCTATGTCTGATAGGCCTTTCTTCCTGTATATTTCAGCTTCATCTCACGCTTTGGAGGCATTAGTGTCCCAACGTGATGATGAAGGGCAGGAAAGAGAAGTCTATTACATCATCTGCACTTTAATAGGATATGAAACTCGATATTCTACTATGGAAAAACAGTACTTGGTTCTTATCTTCGTGACTCAGAAGCTGAGACACTATATCCTCCATGCTTGAACACGGGTCATTTCTAAAAATGATGCCCTCAAGCACCTCCTTGCAAAGTATGATCTCTTGGGAAGGGTGACCAAATGGGTGAAGTTGCTCTCTAAATTTGACATACACTTCATAACTCAAAATTCAATCAAAGGGAAGTTCATTGTCGATCAGCTAGCTGACACCCCCTTGGACAAGTCTTTCCCCACCTTAGACCTCTTCCTCGATGAGGATGTTCTGATCATTGACCAGGACCATGTATGGGACATGTATTTTAATGGTTTGAGGTGTCAAACTAGCTCAGGCACAGGTATGGTTTTTGTCTCACCTGAAGGAAAGCCAGTTCCTCTTTCTTTCCATTTAGAATTCTATTGTACCAATAACATCGCCGAGTGTGAGGCCCTGATAGCAGGATTTCATGTTGCAATTGCCATGGGAGTAAAGAAAATCCACATCCATGGAGATTCTGAACTTATTGTAAACAAAGTGACGAGTTCTTATCATGTTATGTAGTTGAAGTTGTCTCAGTATAAGGATTTAGTATTGACCATATTGGAGCAACTTGCTACTTACACGATCGATAGCATCTCACGGAGGCAAAATAGTCATGCGGATGTAATGGCAAGTGTTGCTTCCCTTATAGGCCTGATTTCGGTCTGGATGAATACTGCTTTGTGGTACAAGTCCTCCGCTCTCCAGCTGTCTCTAATCAAACTCAATTAGATAACCTTATGTGTGCCCCTGTCGATTCAAGAGAATGGTTTGCACACATTTTTAATTATTTAAAAACTGGAAGTTTTCCTGATGATGTCAGCAAAAGTTCACGCATGTGGATTCAGAAGCTGGCCAACCATTACATTATCCTATCTAATGTAATTTATAGGAGGTCATACAACGGTCTTCTTTTGCGGTGTTTAACAAAATCTGAGATTCCCCTTGCCCTTCAGGAAGCCCATTCAGGCTCTGGAGGTGGGAATTTTGGAGGAAAGTCTTTGCTACACAAGTTGATTCACATGGGGTACTATTGGCAATCGATGGAACAAGATTCTTTTGCTTTTGTCAAAAAGTATCCTCAATGTCAACAACATAGCAACCTAATTCGAGCCCCTGTGTAGGAGCTTTCTCTCTGTGGCCTTTCTAGACTTGGGGATTAGACATCATTGGCAAGATATCTCCCCCTTCATCTAAAGGTCACATCTTCATTATCGCTGCTACAGATTACTTCATGAAGTGAGTCAAGGTAGTCTCACTAAGATCGACTCCTATCGATACGATTTGTGGCTTTATCATGGATAACATCATTTCTCGATTTGGCTTGTTTGCTACCCTTGTTTATGATAATAGTATGCCTTTTAAGAACAAGGAGGCTAAACATTTTCTTGAAAACTTTCACATTCAACATCAATTTTCTACACCTTACTACCCACAATCTAATGGTCAAGCGGAAGCATCTAACAAAACCATTGAATAAATCTTACGCATCACTGTCACTAAACATGGTAAAGATTGGCATTTGCAATTAATCTACGCATTATGGGCCTATTTCACGTGTGTTCGTAGGGATACAAGAATGATGCCCTACAACCTTGTGTATGGTGTCGATGCTATTATGCCTCTTGAATTGAAGACTCCCTCTTTGCGGGTCTCCTTAAAAGGGATTATTGATGATGATTCTTATTGCATGTCATTTAAATCAGCTTGAATTGTTGGATGAGCGTCATTTAATGGCCCTTCAACATCTTTAAGCTTATCAAAAATCTCTATCCAAACAATATAACCAAAGTGTGCTACCTCGGACTTTTAAGAAAGGTGACCTAGTTCTTTATGAGAACCAGAGAAATATTAATGCGTCACCTGACCAGAAAGGGAAATTCAGCCCGAATTGGTTAGGTCCATACATCATGACCTTTGTTTATGGTTCTGGTGCCTATGGCCTATCTTCCATGGATGGCACTCCTCTTAAAGATTCAATCAATGTCGAACACCTATGTAGATACTATGCGTAGAAGAGGTGTATTATGTGTCTCATGCTTGATACCTTGAAGCCTATGGGGGGTGAGGGATTGTGTCCTGACACATATCCTTCATCAACGTGACACTCCTTTTTGTGTTATGAAGTTATTATGCATTGTTACATCCACGTCTATGTGTGTGCATGTACATGTGTCATATATATAGATCATCATAAGATTTAATCATGCATACAAACATATGTAAATTAAATCATGATAAGCATCTAAATCTACATCATCCATCACATAAGCATATAAAATAAACACAACATCCATCAATGAAAACACAAGACATATATATATATATATATATATATATATATATATATATATATATATATATATATATATATATATATATCTATGTGTGTTTGTGTGTGTGTCAATGTATCATATCAATGTACATGTATCGCATCACTACAAAAATACGTGATGTTGTCATATATGTCTTTGATATACATGAATACATCCATGTATATATACCAAAAAAATTTGTACATAGAATACATCAAAATATGTCATGACTGGTCTCATGGTCATGTCCCCGAGGTCATCAACACTGGAAGATCCTGGTCTCGGTGAGGAGGCTGTCTGAGTGGTGTTGACTACGATCTTGTAGTCATAGTGCTCTACGATTTTAATCCCCTTAGCTCTCCTCATAGCTCAGCCATAGTCTCTCATTGTGTCATCAGCTCCTCCCATGCTGCCATCTCTCATTGGCGTGACGCCTCGAGGTCTACCATCAGCTGGTGCACTTGGGGTGGTCTAGGTGACTTGCAGTGCCCTACTATGCAGCATCCACCTATCGCTGGAGGTCATCGACCTAGCTCTGCAAAGCATCATGTGCCCTCTCAACACTCTCAACTGGCATCCTCACCTGGTCTTTCTATCTGAGAATAGTGCGGACCTCCTGCAAGGCCTGATCTCACTGCCCCGTCACAATGGCTAGCTGTGCTTCTCCCTGCACTAGCTCTACTCGAGCCTCCTCATATGCTATTTGTAGCTGTGCTACATGATCGAATAGTTGCACATGTCTCCCTGCTGCCTCGAGGGGCCAATAGTTATCGAACACAAGACCCCATGTCTGCATATCAGGGATGACCTCTGCAAGCGCTTGGTGGATGAAGCTCAACGACTCCTCTATGCTCTCTGCAAACACAAAATATGTTACATCAATATCCATCATGTCCAAAAACCTCTACATCTATGCATATACAACGAAAAGATTGAAGTACATCAAATGAAACTATAAGTACATATCGGGATCACCCCTCTGCTAGTCTGGATCTTGCAGAGGCACCCTGCTGGACTATACCTCCACAACCGTTGTTGCTATTGGTTGTGCTGATGGTAGGGCTAGTGGTGCAATTGGTGATGGTGGAAGAGCCCTAGCAGCTGGTACAACTCGGTCTGGACTAGGACTTGTCATCCACTGTGTCTATTGTGGCCTCTCACCCTCATCACTCGTGGAGGCCTGATCATCATTGTCTCCCCCAAGAGCTCCGAAATCTCCTCCCTCTGCATCTAGTGGGAATATCGATGTCGAACCTACCCTGCTCCACTAGCCTGTGAACCTTGGTGTGACTCCGACATCATCTATGTCAAGCTGTGGAGTGATGTTGTCATCGTCACTCCCCTACAGACTGTCTTGTACATTTCTAAGGTTGGGACAGGGTAGGTCTTGTGGTCGTAACACACTCCTAGGTTATCATGTGTAGGTTGGAGCAGTAGGGGGAATAGTATGTATCTGCCCGAACAGGCACATGCATCGCTGCCAGTAGTACGATATCGCCACATGGTCTTGGAATTTGAGTAGGATGCGGTCTCCCTGCATTTGTGGAAGCTACATGCGGTCTATGGACTAGACCCCCATGTCACGGTATGGTTTCCATAACATCCCTAATCCTGAGATGGTCAACGGTCACCCTCCAATAGGTGAGGTCTCATGTCTGCCATCCTTTACGTTGTAGTGGATACGTGTGTGCCCATGGCATGTCTAAGGGCATCGACATCGGGAATCCAACTGGTTGTGTACAAGTGATGTTCTTGAAGGCCCAGACCTGTAGGAGAGTGTATGTTGTGAGGTTGTGGTACTCATGGTGTATGTACCAAGAGAGCACATAATATAAATGGGCCAGCATATTACAACCCCATGCATACACCGTCTACCTCTCCTTCATCTCCTAGATCAAAGGAACAATACTTGTATCTAGCTCTAAACCATGGCCGTCTGTCAACACCCTCCGTGTAATGGTCATGATCATGATGCGTCATACCAAGGGAATCAACACTCATCCCTAGCCCAATTCTCATAGGTACACGTGTCCTGTGGCATCTACCCTTCGCCCCAGGGTTCACTCATGTTATCTGCCCAGCTTCACAGTAGAAAGGATTTTTGGTGACACTCACTCCCCCCATATAGGAAGCCATAGGATGCAGTAGATGTCGATCAGTGTCATTGTCATCTCTCCTGTGAGTAGTTGAAAAGACAGTGTCTGCATCCCACCTCTCCATCAATGCCTGTAGCATGGGGGCATGGAACTGAAACTCCAACAACATATATGTCCACCATAAACTTACCCTATGGAGGAGTCATCTATCGGTAGCTAATAACTCATCTACACGACTCTATAGCATCTACAACTAGTGCCCCGATGTATACTCCTGCATCTCGGGCAATTTCTGTATGTAAACAATTTTGCATTAGTTCCAATTCTATCTTCCAAATAGACAATTGCGCACCTAGAAGACGCAAACACCAGTGCTTCTTTAGGATGAAAGTGCATCATTTGGACAAATGTTCCCATCTAAGATGTAGGCATACAGACTAGATGACAACACATCCCAGGGACACCTGCACAGCTGTTCGACCAAAATACTCCCAAAAACACTAAAATTACAAAACGAGGGATGTTTTTAGTCGTAGCTGGTTGAGCTCACTACACTGCTTGACCACGGTCTGCAACTCCTCGATCTTGCTCACCCTAAGCTCTCATCTATATGGAATTTTTGCTCAGACTCTATGCAAACCTCAGCTCAAACAACCGCAATGAATAGTAACAATGACCCTTCTTGGGGACCACTTTCGAGTATATAGCCTAATTTTCACCTACAATGGCTTTTGCCCATTTTGGACAAATTTTGGCTCGTCTTTCTTCCTATTTTCCTCTCCTCATTGGGGGAAAAATATGAGAGGGCATATACTCGCCTTCATCTGATTTTTCTCTCCTATCTGTACTAATGCTCCTTAAGCATTCTTCTCATTGAAGTAGTGTTGGTAATTGACACTCATCCAATGATTTCAGATGACTTATGGTAGTTGCATATTTGTCTAGGGTTATCATTGATGGAAACTCTTCTTGGTGATTCAATACAGCAGTCGTGACTCATCTTATCTGGAAGCTAGAGGTAACCAGTAGGCAGTTAATCAGTAAAACATGGTATTTCAGTAATGCTTTGATCCGAAATGATTTTCGATGATTGCGGTATTTTTGGTGATTATTTTTTTGATCTCGATGATTGGGAAGACCCTTAGGAAGTGTGTGATTATAATCTTTAATTCTATTTCTATGTTTTGTTCAAGATTGAAGCAGACTTGGAGCTACACTTTATACTTCTTAAAGCTGACTTGAAGGAGATTGCTTTTGTGGTAAGACTAGATATATAAGATCAATTTGGCGATTGATTTTTGGTGTGTGTTAGAGTTATGGTGATCCGTTTTGGTGCGATTAAGTGCATTTTCACGTGCACACTTTTCTTTCAGACCAACCGATAGCTGACTAAGATAGAAACAGAGTATTCAGTAGAGAAAAGATAATCAAAGATTTACTGCTTAACTGAAACTCATTCTTGCATAGTCAAATGCTGATTGAGAGTTCATTTCATTGTATTTCCTCATTGTAATCAAATTGTAAGTCAGAGAGACTTCCCTGATTGTTGTAGCCTTCTGGGCAATTGTAATTAAGTAGTGAGCTCTAGGCAGTGAGCCTAAATGCAAGTGCATTCCCAATCTATGTAATATTTATGTACTCCTAGCCATAGTATATGAATATTGTGGGTTCCAGCCCCACCGTGGTTTTTCCCTTTCTGGGTTTCCACACAAAAATTTTGGTGTTGTGGATTTGTGGATTCTATGTTGCATGTTTATGTTCTTTTCTATTATGCATGGCTAACCAGTAGATAAAGAATAAGTTTGAGGATTTGATTTCTGGTAGATCACTTATTTACCCCCCTTCTTAGTGATCTCTGACTCTAACAATTGGTATCAGAGCCTAGTTCCTCTGAGGAAGCTTAAGCGCTTGAGGAAGATCTAGGAGATTGATTCAATGGATTCCCGTTTTTAGAGACAACTCAATGTGGCACTTGAGGATCTTGATGCAAATAGAAGTGAGGTCTATACCTTGAAGAAGAACCTGAATGCTGCTAATGAATTCATTAGTGAGGTAAAGGATCAAGCAAGTGTCTATAGAGAAAAGAGGAAGGAATTAATGGACAAGTTGAAGGAGAAAGAAGATCAGATCATGGAATACCAAGACAAAGTTGATGAGGTTAACAAGCTTGAGAGAGAGAATGATGCTTTGAAGAATGAGATGCAATCCATTATAATGAGACTAACTAAGGAAATTGAGGACCAAAAGAAGAATGAAGAGAATCTAGAACTGTCATTGAAGGAAAGAGTTGATGAATGCTTCAGGCTTACCTATGAGAATGATCAGTTAAAGCTTGAATTGACATAATCAAGGAACAATGGTCAAGAACTTGAGAGACAAATTGCTACCTTCAGGGATGAACTTGCTACTACCAATGAATACAAATATAAATTCAAAGTTAGTTCAACAAGGCTTGACGAGATGCTAGAAAGTCAGAGACATGGAAAGGATATGCAAAGCCTAGGATTTGAGAAAGGCTAATCCTTCGGATTTTGACAAGGCAATGCTAAACCTGATCAGAAGAAGAGCAAGAATCTTCCGATAAGATAGCCTAATGCTCATAAATTAAATGGTAGATATTTTACTTGCAACAAGTTTGGTCATATGGTGAGTCAGTGTAGAAGTAGGATGAATAGTGGAATGATGAACAATAACAATATGATGAACAACATGAATACTATTCCTACAACTACCTTTGTCGATTAGTATTTGATATGCAATAACTTTGGATATAAGTCAAATATGTGTAGAGTAGTAATAAATAACTTTCAGAACAAAAGATGTTATTCTTCATGGGATGTTTGGACATATCTCTAATCAATGTAGGACAAGACAAAATCAGATGAACTTCATACCCATGAAGAATAATGGTGTTTGTCAAGCATGCAACAAAACCAATCACATTGCAAAGTACTATAGAGGAAAGAACAATGTTGCGGTAGACAAGAACAAATAAGATGAACAAGGGAAAGAGAAAGTAGAAGAGATCAAGGAGAAGCATGAGAAGATGTGGGTGAGAAAGGATGAATCTAGAGCTAACAATGGATCTGCACTCGAATCCGGTGCAGGATCTTCAACCGGTAACTAGGGCTTTATATCTTAGGGGGAGATTTTCATGCAGATTCTAAGAACCCCCTCTTTGGCGGTCTGCAATCGATTTTGGAAGATTGCAGAAGGATTGAATCAAATGTGCAGATGATATCTAGAAGTTTTTGGAGGATCTTGTGCTCCAGTATGAAATTTCATGAAGATCATGACAATGGGTTGTTGTATTTATTACAATGAAAAATTAGGTTTTTGAAGGATAAAAGTGCATCTCAAGACTTCATTTGTCACAATGCGATCAAGCGAGTAAGAGAAGAGAAGAGAGCAAAGCAACTTGGTGATCTCAACAACAATTTCAGTAATTTCTAAATGAATTTTAGAACCTGATTGTGAAGTAAGGTATATATCAGTTCAGATTTTCATTTTTTTGCAAACCCTAGGATTCGAAATGGCTTCGGTTTCTGGTATTGCAACTCCTCTGGTGGTTGAAATTAAGGATAGGGCTCATCTAGTTTTTAAGAAACATCCATTTAAATCAGTCAAGGATGATTCGGAAGGTGCATTCTCATATGTGCCCTACAAAATGCCACACAATGAAGATATTAGGGCCTACATTTACTATGACCTTGAAGAGCTTAGGAATGCAGACATGTTGGACCTGTACAACAAGCATTTGGCTGACGGATTCAGAAATCTCAAACCCAAATATAAGGTTTTGCAGGATAAGGGTTTCTCACAGTTCTTGCATTTTTTGTTGTTTGATGAGGCAGAATGGATCCGCTACATCCTTTGTCACATGCATGATGAGTTTATATGGCTTGATAGGCCTCACAAAATCACCAAACGAGCAATCCATGCTATAACTAGTTTAGTTGAAACCGATGATGTGCCCAGTTTAAGAAAGGTATCAAATGACACCATCATAGCTACCACTGGATCCAAATTTGACAGTAGAGCCATTACTATGAATGACATTTTGGAGAATGATGTGAAGTTTTCTTCAATGGTAGTCGGATACAAGGTTTACCAATCCAGTCGATACAACTCTGTCTCTAGTACTGCTATCTACTATGTGTACCAAATGCTCAAGGAAGATAAGAGGTATGATCTATGCAATGCACTTTTGAATGAATTATTGAGCAATCTGAAGAAAATTAAGCAGTATAAAAAGCATACTTTTAAATATGGCACACTCCTTATTTGGTTGGCACTATACTTCCTGAATGAGATACCTGGTATCAGTAGTAAGGTCCAATGGGCCTATGATAGACCGATGGTCATGCAGATCAAGGAAGGTCTATGGGGATTCGGTGATGCAACCATGAGGATATATGCCATCTGGGGATATTTTAAAACCTTCCAAGAAGCAATGAAAAATAGGGAGAGGATTCTGAAGGAGGTATTTGATAAATATGAGCAAACCATTTGCTTCATGGTTGATAAAGATCAGTGTCTGATGCAAGCGGTGAAGCCCCGAATAGTCTAGATCATGCCCATGGGGTATGAAGTTGACTCTGGTACACTTGAGACATATTCACAACACCTTCTGAGTCAACCGGTGGATCCCAAGGAAAGGACATTTGGCACATTTAAGGAAAAGGACCTTAGTTTAAATATGCAATTCACTGCTCCTGGCCAGAAGAGAAAAGTCACTAAGATGGTAGAAGAAGTAGCTGCTCAAATGGGTTTCACCAAGGAGGAGGTGAAGAAAGCAAGGGAAAAATATGCTCAAAAGGAGGAAAAAGAGGAAACCAAGAAACCCAAGGTTGATTTGGTTCCCTCCAAGGAAAAACCTAAGGCAACTAAGTCTGCTCCTACTCCAATGGCACAGCCTGCAAAACCAAGCCCATCCAGAAAAGGTGTGTTGAAGCAGAAAGAAAAACCCAAAAGAACCTATGTTGTAGTATCTCCGGTGGCCTAAGAAATTAAATATGAGGAAGAGGCAAGAAGAGCTAAGAAAAAGAGAGAATTGGTTAGAGTGGTGAGAAAGCCTCAATCCGGCGGAGCACAACAAAGCAAAAAAACCAAGTTAGATCCTACTCCTATCGGAAGATCCCAAAGGGGTAGATAGGTCAAAAGTCAACTCAACAAAGACCTTGAGTCTAGCAGTATACAAGGTAAGTACACAATCATTCCTCTACTATCAGTAGAACAGTTGATAGATGAAATATTAGTGGATGGTAATTTGAAGAATCTTGAAGCAAATTTTGAGCATTTTGATGATGGTGACCAAAGGAAAGTTGAGGAAGCAATAGTATTATACTTACATAACTTTAGTAGTATTATACTTAAATTTAGAGCATTTTGATGATGGTGACCAAAGGAAAGTTGAGGAAGCAATAGTATTATACTTACATAACTTTAGTAAGACATTAATCGAATTAGAAAAGTCCATTCCAAGGGACTTATACAGTTTAATAGATACATTTAGATCATCTCAGCCAAAAGATAAGAAAGGTGATTCTGGAAGTCAGAAGGTTGAGACTCGGTCTGAAGATCAACCAAAAGACCAAGGTAATACCATAATTGATGTTGATACTGGTGACAATCCTTCGATGATAGATAGATCTGCAGTCCTTGTGATTCAACAAACTGATATTGGGGACAAGGGAGAGAAGAAGAATGTTGTGTCAAGAGAAGCTGAGGTAACTAAGGTGGACAAAGGTAAAGGCATATTTGATCCGACTGTTAGGATTCACACAGATATTGAGAGGGGGGGTGAATCAGTATCTGACCAGTTAATAGATTTTTTTGACTTAAAACATGTAGAGCATATTAATACCGTATACCGGTAAACAGAAAGTAATGCAATAAACAGAGATAAAAGCAACCACATGAAAAACACACCATAACATAGTAGTTTAACGAGGAAACCCAGTGTGGGAAAAACCTCAGTGGGATTTGTGACCCACAATATTCACTTACTGGCTAATAAGAGAATATTATTGCTACAAGAGGGGCCTGCACATGCAGGAAGGCCAAGTGCCTAGAGCTCACTGCTCAATTACAAAATGGGAAGTCTCACTGACTTACAAAATGGATTATATAAATCCAATGTCTTGTACTACTTCAAAATAGCATCTACTATGCCAGATCTAGTACTGGTTTATAGCTTTGCTTCATACATAAACTCTTAACCTATAATTCGCATAATAGGTCTGCCTTATTTTGCCTAATTACATTCCTCCATGCATACCTAATTGTTCTACAATGATCTCTTATATATATGAGTCATTTTACAATTTGCCAAATTGGCTTTCAATAATTTTACAATAATAAACAAAATAAATTACAAACAGAATTCCTGTCGGTATGCTTCCTTTCACTATCGATGTTGGTGGTCTGTGTGCTGGTGTAGAATCTAACTTTGTTGGTGTTGGATTGCCTTTCCATTGTAATAGGATTGTAAGGTTTCCATCAATGACAAAACCTTCAATCACCTACAATGTCTCGTTGGAGTGTGCATTTGCCAACAATCTCCCCCTTTGCCATTGATGGCAACACTCATGAGAAAAATTCAGAAGTGTATCCAAAAATTGAAGTCCAAAAATTGTTACCAAAAATGTGTTCTCCCCCTGAGCAGATGATCCCTAAGTTATTGGATTTTTCTCATACCACTACTCCCCCTTTGGCATCAATGAAAAAGGTTGTCAAAGTGTCAATAGAGTGTAGTTTCCTGTTTCAACCTTGTAACCGGTTGGTTACAATCTAAAAAAGATCTGCCAAAACCAGATTCAAGCTCTCAATGAACTTTTTACTATCTTTTATTGCGGCCTCTATCCTCTAAACTATACTGGTGAGGTGTTGCATTTGCTTTGCTGGTGTTTTATGTCCTTGAACCAGGGCATTAAATATTTCTTTCCGTAAGGTGGCGAGGTAGTCTAGTTGTGGACTTAGTCTCCATTTAAGATCCTTAGCCTTACCTTTTATTCTTTCCTTTTCTCTTTCTAGCTTTAATAGTTCTTCCTCAAAACCTGTTATCTTCTACTCAAAAACTGATAATGAATCAGATGAGTTAATGAAATTGTCAGCTAGTTGATTTATTTCCTCCTGTATCTTGTTGATCTTCTTGTCTATATCAACTGTCAAAAAGTTAGTCTTACAAGTATCTCTGTACAAAGTTTTGAATTCCTTTAATGTGCTACATAATTCCGCTAGAAGTGTGTCAAACTGCCTTGTACACTTCTTTATTTCTTCCTCAAAGAATTTGTGTTTTTCCTTCTCTAATCTCTCCTTGAATGCTTCCTCTTTTATTTCTTCAACTGTCACAGTGTTTTCAATAATATACTTAGACAAAGTGTCAAGTTGACTCAAAGAATCTTTATTTTCTACATTACATTTTGGAGCTATCATCTTCAGAATTGGAATTGTATCATCTATAGCCTTGTATGCTTGTGAGCTACAATATGTTATTTTCTTTAAGGAGTCCAAAAGAACTTTTGTTACATTAGTTGATTTGAATCCTGTAGTTGAAGTGCCAACACTCTGTATACCGCCGATGGGAGCAATATCCTTGCTTGTGGTGACCTTTGGTAGGTCAGTTTGTGTTTCCATTTCTTTAAGCAAAGGTTTGTCTTGCTTAGTTGATGTCGGTGGTACTGACTCTGTGTGAACTTGTTGTTGTGATGGAGCCTTTTTCTCTGCGTGTTGTTCTATGTTACCATGTGTCGGTTTACCTTCTGTTTTATCTATTATCGGTGGCTCACTAGCCATATCTGTCTTACCAGTTGTGTCCTTACCTACCACAATGTTAACTTTCTGAGTATCAATGTCAACTATGTATAACACCTCAGAGTTTGGATTTGTGTCCTCTTGTGGTATCTCCATACTCTCATTAGTCGGTTGACTTTTAGTTGTAACTACCAGTGGAGTATTCAGAGGCAGTGGGGATAAGTTATCTTTTATTTTTATGCTTGGAGGTCCACCGACCTTGCCTTTACCCTTATCCTTATCTTTCTGATATACTTTGATAGGTTTAGGGTTTCTATACTCTTCTTGCTTTTCTTTCTCAACAAGGAATATGTCCCATGTATTAGCAGTTTCCTCTGTAACCTCATTTACTCTACCAACCACAAGTGCTACATGCCAATGTGCAGTCAAGAATACTGTTCGGTTAGCCTCTGAGATCATATCATCCATCTCCTTTGGTGAGTTAACAGGATAAACAACAAGTAGTTTCTCAATTTTTATTTTCTTGTCAAGCTCTACAACAACTTGCCTTCTAGCTTCAAGTCTTTTAAATAGTTATGTTGGTAATTCATCTACAACTTGCATCAAAAATTTCTTATAGATATCCAAGTGCAGAATTACACTATTTTCAACTTTCTCCTTATCATCAACTGATAATGTATCATATAATTTGTTGATGTTTTTCAGTTGTCCATCCTCTGTTATTTCATCTAGTAGTTTGTCAATTGGAGCAATGTTTTGTTGAGTCTTTTTCTTTGGTGTTAACTTTTTCTTCTTTGGAGTTGTCTTCTTAGCCAGGGGCCTTACTGCCTGTTGTTTTTGTATGGTTCTTCTAGGCGAAGGTGTGGATATCGGTGAAGGTTCTCTTTTCCTCACAACTCTTTTAAATGCAGCTAGCATGTCACTTTCTAAAGAAGTTGCTACCGGTGAAAGGTGAGTTTCTGGTTGTTGTGCTTGTATCTCATCTTCAGTGATACCGGTTTGTTTAAGTACATCTTCTTTGATAGCCTTAGCCTGCCTTGATCCCCTTCTCACTGTTGCTTCTACCTTCTTTACTCTTTTCTTTGATTGAATTTGATTCTCAATAGTCTCAGCACTGCCAAATACCTCTTCTTTTGGTTCCTTAGGTGTTTCCAAAAGGGCTTTTGCATATGTTTCAATTATGTTGTCATCGGTTTCATAACCCATTTTAGTAACCCAAATGGTTCTTGGGATAACTGCTTCCATCCAAATCTCATCTTTCTTAATAACAAAGCATATTTCATCCTTTTACTTATCTACAATTGTTTGTGATAATCTAACTCTAGTGTTCATCCAGGCCTTCAATGCTTGAAAGTATTCATTAATATTCTTTTCTCTATTTTCACCCATGTTGTTTAGTAAATCAGATAGTTGTTTGCCTACCGGTATGTCGAAACCTAATTTTTTGTTGCCAATACCAGGCACTTGTTTTGTTATGTGCAACATTAAAAAGACAAGTAGGTTACCAAATCTAAATGTCCCCTTTTTTTCCTTCTTGATCTTTCCAAGATTGTCAATTATTTCATCCTTCAGCCATTCACACACATCAATTTTTGTATTATCATTGATCATGTCATAAGCACTCTTTATGCATAAACTAGAAACTGAATTTAACCTATTTGCATGTGTTGTTTTATACCCTAAAATCATGCTAATGAATCTGACATTGATGTCGGTTACATCTTTCACTCTTAAAGATCTCTTGCCAGATGTTGCTCCTATCAGGTTGGTCACTAGGTCATTTGAGACCTTCTTTGTCTTATCAAGTCTGTTACCGGTGGAGGGTAACCCTGTCATAGCCTTTACTGCCTCTTTAGTTATTTTGTGAACTGAGTCTAACCAAAAAAATTCACCATGAACCCTGCTTAAAACTATCTTTATAACATCCTTAGGGAATTCTGGAATACTGAGGATTTTAGTGAATCCTAGGGTTTCGGCTATTTTGTGTTTAGGTTTCACATTACCAGAATCATCACAAATTACAATCTTATACATGTTCTTAATTTCCTCATCTCCTAATTCTTCCATGTGGCAATGAATGTACATTCTAGGGTCTTCTGCAAAAACTACTCCTTTGAGGATTTGAGAAAATGCACCAACATTATCATCCTTCTTAGCTATTTTAGGAACTAACTGAAATACGGGCCTAGGGTGTTTGATTACTTATCCTATAGTAGGGTTTGCTATGAATTCAGGTACAGAAGAAGATGCCATGATTATAAATACCTTTCTCTGTCTTAGGAATGATTGATTGCTGAATTGCTTTTCTACTTTGCTCGAAATGTTTTTGCTCAGAATTTTTGTGCTCTTTGAATGTTTGAATGCTTGGTGAAGTAGAATGGAGCCAAAAACACTGATTTATAATGTTAATTTTGCCAACCACCACATTTAATGCTTGCCAATTAAGTAATGACTTAACTTATCTGCCAATATAGAAGTAATTTCAACTTCTCACCATCAACCGAGGGAATAATAGCATGTTTCACATTTGATTTGCCAAACCCTCAAAGAAATTTTCTTCAGTTAGATGAAGACTCTCCTACTGGTGGAGTGTTACTTTCTTCTACTAGTGGAGTGTTACTCTATTCTACCGGTGGAGGAGTATTCCTATCAACATTTAGTTCTGATTTCCTGATCCATTATTTTGAGAATTCCTGCTTTACTTCTTCAACCTTTTCTTTACCTTTCAAACTAGCACCATTGTTGTTTACCGATGAGGACTTGCTTCTACAAAATTTTGCAATATGTCCAATCTTGTTACAGGAATAACAAGTCACATTATTTTTCTGAATAGATTTCCCATAACCTATGTCGGTTTGTGTTCTGCATTGATTAGATAAGTGTCCAAATCTTCCACAAACATAACATCTCACATTCATTCTACACTTTTCAGAATTATGACCAACTTTGTTGCATTTTGAATATTGACCAATGGGTGTATTGGTATTTTGATAATTTCTAGATCTACATTGATTTGCTCTATGACCATACTTGTTACAGTTAAAGCATTTGCCATTAAATTTATAAGGAGTAGGTTGTCTTACTGGTTTGCCATGATCCTGTGTGTTTGCAGTACTGGAGCTTTCACCAATTTCAAAGCCAAGACCATTAGTGTCACCATTAGGTTTTTGATTCTTCAACAAGTCACCAAGTTCTTCTGAGCTTTTCTTGAATTTTTCTTTATGTTGATTTGCAGCAGCCAGTTCTCCTTCCAAGATACCTTTTTGTCTCATGAGTTCATTTGAGTCATTTTGTGCATGCATTAGATTTGTCTTCAACATATCATTTTCATAACTTAGTCTTGTGTTCTCATTTGCAACATCATTCAATCTTCTAGTCAAGTCTTCTTCATTCTTCTTTCTATCTTGAATTTCTTTATAAAATCTCATAGTCATATCTTGCATCTCATTCTTTGTTTTCATGTTTTCTTGTTTCAACTTATTCATCAAATCACTAAGAGTTTCCTTTTCATCATTCTCATTTTGCATCTTTTCACAAAGTTCTCTTCTCTTGTTTCTTGAAATGGTGAGATTTTCTTGAAGTGTTTGAATAATATCTTGTGCAGCTTTTAGATCATCTTCAAGTTTGATATTTTTCAATTTTTCTGCATCATAGTCTAAGAGAGCTACTTCTAATTTCTTCAACAAGTTTTCCATCTCTACCGGTGTCAAGATCTTCCTCAAGCTATTAGGCTTCTGAAAATAGAGGACCAAGCTCTGATACCAATTGTTAGGATTCCCACAAATACTGAGAGGGGGGGGGGGGGGGGGGGGGGTGACTCAGTATCTGACCAGTTAATAGATTTTCTTGACTAATAACATGTAGAGCATATTAATATTGTATATTGATAAACAGAAAGTAATGTAATAAACAGAGATAAAAGCAACCACATGAAAAACACACCATAACACAGTAGTTTAACGATGAAACCCGGTGTGGGAAAAACCTTGGTGGGATTTGTGACCCACAATATTCACTTACTGGCCAATAAGAGAATATTATTGCTACAAGAGGGGCCTGCACATGCAGGAAGGCCAAGTTCCTAGAGCTCACTGCTCAATTACAAAATGGGAAGTCTCACTAACTTACAAAATGGATTATATAAATCCAATGTCTTGTACTGCTTCAAAATAGCATCTACTATGCCAGATCTAGTACCAGTTTATAGCTCTGCTTCATACATAAACCCTTAACCTATAATTCACATAATAGGTCTACCTTATTTCACCTAATATCATTCCTCCATGCATACATAATTGTTCTACAATGATCTCTTATATATATGAGTCATTTTACAATTTGCCAAGTTAGCTTACAATGATTTTACAATAATAAACAAAATAAATTACAAACAAAATTCATGTCGGCTTCTGTGCCGGTATGCTTCCTTTCACTGCCGGTGTCAGTGGTCTATGTGCCGGTGTAGAATCTGACTCTGCTGGTGCTGGTGGATTGCCTTGTCGGTGTAGAATCTGACTCTGCTGGTGCTGGTGGATTGCCTTGTCGGTGTAATAGGATTGTAAGGTTGCCATCAATGACAAAACCTTCAATTGCCTACAATATCTCATTGGAGTGTGCATTTGCCAACACCGATAATTGCCACTCCTCTGGTTATAGGGATCCCATCTCAGATTCTGATAAATCTTGATGGTTCAGTTGATCTTGGGAAGATGTCTCATGCTGAGAAGCATATGCTTGCTGCTGCAGTACAAGCTCAAGCCAGTCAAGATCTGGTGAAATCAGAAAATGAAGACAAAAAGCTAATTTTAATGTCTATAGATGTTTTGCAGAAGGTGGCTTCCAATGTACAATTAGATTCAAATAACAACCCCTCTGGTAAATTATTACAATTGATTAATAGTGTAAATACCAATTTTGATTCTTTGGAGAAGACGACTACTCAAAAAGTTTTGGACAAGTTTAAGGAAGTTAGAAAACAAACATTCATGAAAAATGATTGAAGATGAGAGGGTAACATTGAATAAAAGATTACAGACTATTTCTGACACATTGTCAGAAGCTGGTAAATTGTATAAATCTTGCCTTATTTTTCCTAAGTTCACTATTGGTATTGATAAACAAATAGGAGTCAGCGAGGGCAAGCTTGCTAGCATTTCTCAATCTTTTAACCCTAATGTAACATTAACCAGAAGTATTGAAGGATAGATTATAGCCTTAAATGATCAGATCTCAAGCCTTCAGGCAGATAAGGAAAAAGTTTTGAGGAAAGTGGGTGAATTCCAGAACTTGATTGTCATCTGGTTAGATACCATGCTAAGTAATAAGGTAGACTATATGAAGGAAATGGCTCAACCTCTACCATCAAATTTGAGAGAATTAAAAATTCATGCTACTGTATTTATCACAATTTTGGATAACTTGAAGAGTGGGTGGGATACTCTCCTAGGATTTTTGAAGAGTACTTATGCTGAGCTCTTCAAGTATTTGTAAAATATATGTCATCTGTATACCAATTTTGGGCAGCACCCCATCTTTGGCATTGTTGTCAAAGGGGGAGAGATGAGGTGAAAAATGTACAGACTAATTATGTATAGAGTGTATAGTTCAGTGATGCAGATTTTTGGATTGTTGATGTAAGGGGGAGCCTTATAATTCTTTTATTCTTTCATCCAGTATATAGTTTTCAACACTTAGCCATTTTTCACAAGTGTTGTCATCAATGCCAAAGGGGGAGATTGCTGGCAATTGACACTCATCCGGTGATTTTAGATGACTTTTGGTAGTTGCATACTTGTCTAGGTTTGTCATTGATGGCAACTCTTCTTGGTGATTTGATCTGGCAGTCGTGACTCATCTTATATGGAAGCTAGAGGTAACTGGTAGGTAGTTAACCACTAAAATAGGGTACTTCAGTAATGCTTTGATCCGAAATGATTTTCGATGATTGTGATGTTTTTGGTGATTGTTTTAGTGATCTCAATAATTGGGAAGACCCTTAGGAAGCATGTGATTGTAATATTTTGGTTTGGTGCTATGTTTTGTTCAAGATTGAAGATGACTTGGAGCTACACGTTACACTTCTTAAAGATGACTTGAAGGAGATTGCTTTTGTGTTAAGACTGGATATATAAGATCGATTTGGTGATTTATTTTCAGTGTGTGTTAGATTTATGGTGATCCATTTTGATGTGATTGAGCATAGTTTCTGATGGACTTGAAAAGCACTAAGAGGGAGGGGTGAATCAGTGACACCAAAAATAAAACTATGTCAAACACTAACCGGTAGATGAACTTAACAAATATTTTAAACACAATGCATACAATCCAAAATGATATAATAGCATCCACAAAAAGTAAAGCATCCACCATAGCACAAGTTTTTGTACGTGGAAAACCCAAATAGGTAAAATCCATGGTGAGATGGAACTCACAAGTTAACTATCTGAAGTAATAGATAACTGACCAGCTAAGGTCTACAAAGTGCTCTATTATGAGAGAATCTTGTTAGAGATCCCAAAGCTTGATTAGACTATTATACCCTATTAAAGGTAGTACCCTGTCAGGAGTAACCTCAGTGGAGGATTTCTGAATCCAAACTAATGGATCAACCTGTTAAAGGACTTATACATTGAAGCTTGTTAGAGCTTACCCGATTAGGGGATTTGATTCTACTATAATGGTTAGAAAACAACAAGAATGGTTTGATCTGTTCTAAGTAGCACAATACTTGCTTAATAATATCCTTCTAAATATATTCAATACCACTCTTCTGCATACTTTGCAACTTAACTCATTTTACCTTCGAACATAACATAACACTTTTCACTCTCTCAAATAATTCATTGCAGTGTCAATATATAGACCTTATGATTTCATGTTGGCCTTAAGAAATAATAACACAATTTCCTAGGTGCAGTGTATCTGGATAATTGATCATAACTCATCACAAAAATTGCCACCAAGTAGTCAGTGCAAGTTACTCATCACGAAATTTGGTAACTCATCACAAAATTACCAAATACCGGTTGGAACAATCAAATACCAGTTTGAATAAAACATATGAACCATTGTCCTTAAATCTTCGTTTGATCTCCATCTTGATCTTCATCTTGATGTCGGCTTAGTATAATCATAGACTGTATCTTATGCACATACCGGTTGACACAAAGTATCGGTTAGAGATAAACCTCTTAGTATAACCTCTAACATACTGGTTGACAAAGAACAATTGAAGTTACACTGGTAGTCAATATAGTCATATGTGTGTGTGAGAGTGTTTTATCAATGACAACAAATGATGAGTACATTAGAATCATCATCAAGCCAACAATCTCCCCCTTTGGCATTGATGGCAACACTTAGAAAATTTTATAGTAATACCGCTAAGTGTGCATACACAACAAATTTACACATTTACTCATGCTCCCCCTTAATGCATACATTATACAAAATTTTCAAAAACACACATACATATTTCTACTCCCCCTTTGACAACAATACCAAATTGAAAAGGTAATATATATATATATATATAGAAAATTTGTATCAAAGTGTTCAGCATATACAACAATAAATTAAAATTTCATGCATTAGCTAATCTCATAAAAATATCATTGTAGCTCTTCTTCATCTGTGACAAAGCATTTTCCCATGATTCCAATATGTTCTCAGTATACTCAAATGTAGACATCAGCTATGAAAGAAATTCTTCCATTGAGTCTAGTGTGCAAGTTTCAGGGGTTGCTAGGATAGCTTCTACATTGGAGTGGGCTCTATGAAGTATGTCTACTGTGATGTGAGCTGACTTTTGAGTTCTTTAAGAGATCGGAGTCTCTTTTCCTTCTCATTATCATAGATGTCCAGTCTACTATGCAAATCATCTACAGATTTGCTAACAGCAAGTATAGAGTCCTGGAGTGGGACATATGCCTTGCATATTCTTTCCAATTCTTGCTCTGTTTGAATTTGACTTTTTGAAATGTCAAAATAAAAGAACGTAACATTGGAGGTAGAAGTAATATACTTTCCTCCCATTTCAATATCTTTACTCAACAAAATTTTATTGTGTGATAGAGTCATTTTGCCACTATCAATATCCTTTGCCAATTTTTCTCCATATTTCTTCTTGTGACTCTTTTCAGCATACAGTTGAGCAGCATCTTCTAGTGACTTGATTTGATCACATACATCTGCAACTAACTGACCAAGTTTGCTAATAGGTTTATATAGATGTGTTATAGATGTTTCCGGTAGTAGACCAGATAAAATATCTACTGCAGTCTGAATTGTTTCAGCTTCAACCCTTTGCTCTTTCAATCTCTTCTTATGCGCTCTAGATTGCATGACATTTGCAATCTTCATCATTTCTGAAGCACCCATATTGTCTACATCAATGGTTCTTGAGATACTCAAAGACTCATCATCATCCTCATCAATCTATTTTTGCTTTGCCAGTTCAGAGGATACGACTTTAATGATCGCTTTCTCAATATTCTTCTTTGTTTCCTTTTCAAAGGACTGCGTGACAACAATTTCAGTAGGCTCCTTCTGAATAACTTGAATGACCAGTGGAGATTGGGGTTTATCTAGTTGTTCTGTTGCCAGTGGATTGTCCACTTTTAGTTGAGTTGTCAGTTTCTCAACTAAGGTAACTTGTACATCAGCATTTGCAGGAGGCTCCATATCTAGTGCAGTGTTATCTCTAGATAGGTCAACTATGTCATGAACATCATCAACAACATGAATAATGGATTCATCCTTTTTCTTGAGAGGATAGACCTCATCGGGTTGAATAATCTCTTCTTCATCCATTTTCGGTTGATTAACATCATCAGCAACATTATCCTCATTCATAGAGGATTGGATGAGTTCTTCCATTTTTCTAATTTCATAGGCAATTTGATGGGTCTCAGTTTCAACAATTGCCTTCTTTCCACTAAGTAACTTCAGCCTTCTTGCTTTGAATGTAAATTGAGATTTGTATTGAGCAACTAAGGCACTAATATCATCTTTAGAAAATTTAGAGAAATATTATACAAATACCTCACCAATGATTTATTTTTCTAATTTAATAGCTTCCTCCCATTTATTCAAAAGAATAGTATACAAAGAATTTGAGATATCCTTTTCTAATTCATGTGGATATCTACTATAATGACACAGATGAGTGATTACCTATTGAATCACTTGCTCTTTCTCATTTTCAGTGAAGGAATCAAAATGCTCTTTTGCATTGTCAAACCTATTCCTCTTTAGTGTCTTCATTGTTCTTTCAAAATGGGTTTCTGGCTTGAAAGATGCTATATCAATAGGCACAGTTGCCTTTGGCACTTCCTTAACCTTCTTGGATATTATGCCGATTGTTTTTTCCTTCTTTAGTTCTTCATCAAAATCCGTTCCCTCAAACTCTGGTAGCAAAATTAATTTTTTGCCTCTCTTCTTTGTCTCCTTCTTAATATATACTTTGGGTTTCGGTTCCTTTTTGGTTAGGACACTGCAGATACCCCTAGTACTCTTTATTGTTGGAGATGCTTCATCAAATTTTTTATTCTTTCCTCTTGCACTTTTAATATGTGCAGTACTAGTTTGTGCAAGTGCATCTTGGACTGCCACAATGTCCAATTTTTCCTTTTTTTGTCTTTAGGAGATGCTAATAGGGTGTTCGCATAACCAACTAGTAGATCATAGTTTACCTCATAACTCATGTCTTCTATTTTTTCCTCTCTTGGCTCAATTGCTTGCATCAAGCAAAAGTCAGTGGTAACAGTGAAGATTATATCTTTTTCAAAGTGTTTTATCACTTCTTCTAGTAGTCTCATTCTCATACTCATCTTCTTTTGAAACTCATTGAAATACTTATTCATGGCAGCAAGGAAAGTATTCTTTATAGCCTTGATGTTGTTCTTAATTTATGCCGAGACCGGTGAGTCCTTCGACCACTCAATGTCTCCAATTCCTGGTAGAAAATTTTAAAAATAAAAGAATAATCCAACTAATAGCTGACCAAACTTGAATTTCAAACTGTTATCCTTTTTGATAGATTGCAAATTCAAAAACAATTGACTCCTGATTGCTTCATGGAGATCATATTTTCATTATCAACAATCATTTTGTGAGCTGTATGAATTGATGTTGAAGGAACACTGTTAAGTCTACTAGAGTAAAATACTCGGTATCCTATTACCATTGCTACTAGTTTTACTGTAGGATCTTTAATGTTGTTAATAGAAAAAAGCATGCCCATCAGATGTAGAACCGGTTAAGTTGAAGATAGTATCCTTAGAAATTCTCCTTAACTCAGGTACTTCACCGGTTGAGAAATAGCTAGTCACAACCTGAATGGCTTCCTTTGAAATTGTGTGAGTTCTTTTTAAATATGTGTTTTCTCCATGAACTCGACTCAAAATGATTCTAATATGCGCTTCTTTGAAATCTTCAAGAAAATAAGCGGCATTATGAAAACCCTTTTCAAAAACACTAGCATACTTTGTCTTAATCTTACCGTTCTCATCACAAAGTGATTTCAATTGTGTGTAGATGTATAGAGATCCTAGATCTTCTATCTTATAGTCAATATATCTAGATAAATATCCTTTGATCAAAACACCACTCGAGACTTGTGACAATGCATTATACGACATAATTTGTTCTGCCTTTACAGCTTCCATAGGCTCAGAAGTAATCATTAACCTCTCTACACTCTTTGAAGTCGATGCCATTATAGATATACAAAATTTGAAGTAGAATATTCAAGGAAAATACCTAGATTCGCACACATTGCCCCGTTTACCGATTGAAATGCCCAAGTGCACACCAGTTCGACCTTCTGCAACCTTCAATTCAGCTTAATTTCACAAATCATGAAATAATTCGGCAATTAACAACAAAACAATCTTTCTTAGCTCAGCAAGCGCTCCAAATTTATTTCTTGAATGTGTTAGGGTAAAAATGACAAAGTAAAACTCGCTTTTATCCTTTTTACCTACTACATTAAATGCTCGCTCGTTAGGGTTACAAACCCTAATTTCACTGCTCAAGGGGGAAACCGGTTGATAACATATTGACAAAAAGTTACCAAAATTTCATGTTTCAAAATTCTTTTCCCTCTCATTTTTCACAAGGGGTCCAGAGGTATTTTAACCGTTAAGCTCCCCTTAGCCATATTAAAAAGGCTTAAGTCACCGGTGCAGGGTTCTCTTCACTAGGTGAAGGAACAGTTTCTTCTCCAGGTGAGTCATCACTTTTCTTCTTCCAAATTCGATTCATTTCCTCTCTGGTTTCTTCAACATTAACTTTATGCTTTCCTTTCTGATCCTTAGAAGAATTGACCGGTTTGCTATTTATGGATCTACAAGATTTTCCTAAGTGCCCCGGTTTGTTACAATGATAACAGGCCATACCAAATGATCTCTAAGGTCCTACATTTCCTCTTCTTGTTCTTCTTCTGCAATTCATAGCCACATGACCAAAGTTATTACAGATGGTGCAAGTAACATTTGTTACCTTTTCCATCTCAAATGGATTAAACCAGTTGTTGTAGGATCTTTGCCAGTTCAGGTTTACCCGGTTGTCAAAGTTCCTCATCTGGTCTTGGATGCATGTGTGGTATGGGATTGTTTTCTCCATATCTGCACTCAACAGATCTATGTCCATACATTCCACATGTGAAGCAATGACCTTCAAATTTCTTGGACACATACCTAGCATTAGTATTGTAACTTGCATTTCTGTTAGGTTTGTCTCTACAAACATTTATAGTGTGACCAAATTTATGGTAAACAAAACAAATAGGTTTAAAGACCTTCTTACGGGTAGGCTTATTGATCCTAGGAGCATATTTTTTCTTAGGATTGTTGCTCTTTATACTGGAGGATTCACCCTTTTCAATTGTGTGAAAACCAAGTCTAGAGATATCACCCTTCATTTTTTGTGATTGAATTTGTTCTTCTAGCATGGTAGAACTTCTGCTAAACTTCTCCAATTTCTCATTAGCTTTAGTAAGGTGTTTGGTGAGATCTTCATTATGCTTTGACAGGTTCTCTCTCAAAGATGATGCTAGTTCAAGATCTAGTTGCAGGTTCTCCTTTTCTTCTCTTTCAGCAATCAAATGCTCATGCATAGTGACACTTTCCCATTTAATCTTTGTAATCTCTTGATCTCTTTCCTTGATAAGATCTTCAACAACTCATATAGTGAGACCTTCTAGCTCTCTCCTCAAATTCAGTTTCTCACCATTTAACTTTTCAACTTCCTCTACTAAAGCATCAATATTGGCTTCATCTGAAGAGCTATTATTAGATATCTCTAATAGTTGTTCAGTTAGCTCTCTCCTTTTGACTTGTGAAGCTTTCAATTTGACCCTAAGGGTTTCAAGTTCATTTCTGCTAGCTTCTAGCTCTCTAGCCATCTCGAAGTAGCTCATGTCCCCCATGGTGGATTCAAGGCTCCCTTCTAAGCGATTAGGCTTCAAAGAAGTTAGGCTCTGATACCAATTGATGGACTTGAAAAGCACTAATAGGTGGGGGTGAATCAGTGACACCAAAAATAAAACTACTTCAAACACTAACCGGTAGATGAACTTAACAAAGCTTTTAAACATAATGCATGCAATCCAAAATGATATAACAACATCCACAAAAAGTAAAGCATCCACCATAACACAAGTGTTTGTATGCGAAAAACCCAAATATGTAAAAACCACGGTGAGATGGAACTCACAAGTTAACTATCTGCAGTAATAGATAACTGGCCGGTTAAGGTCTACAAAGTGCACTTCTAGGAGTGAATCTTGTTAGAGATCCCAAAGCTTGATTAGAAGCTTATACCCTATTAAAGGTAGTACCCTGTTAGGAGGAACCTCGATGGAGGATTTTTGAATCCAAACTAATGGATCATCCTATTAAAGGATTTATACATTGAAGCTTGTTAGAGCTTACCCGGTTAGGGGATTTGATTCTATTGTAATGGTTAGAAAATAGCAAGAATGGTTTGATCTGTTTTGAGTAGCACAATACTTGCTTAATCAGATCCTTCTAAACATATTCAACACTGCTCTTCTGCATACTCTACAACTTAACTCTTTTTACCTTCGCACATAACATAACACTTTTCACTCTCTCCAATAATTCATTGCGATGTCAATATATAGACCTGATGATTTAATGTCGGCCTTAAGAAATAATAACACAATTTCCTAGGTGTAGTGTATCTGGACAAGTGATCATCTCATCACAAAAATTGCCGCCAAGAAGTCAGTGCAAATAACTCATCACGAAATGTGGTAACTCATCACAAAATTACCAAATACCGATTGGAACAATCAAATACCGGTTTGAATAAAACATATGAACCGTTGTCCTTAAATATCCGCTTGATCTCCATCTTGATCTTCATCTTGATGCCAACTTAGTATAATCACAGACTGTATCTTATGCACATACCGGTTGACACAAAGTATCGGTTAGAGATGAACCTCTTAGTATATAACCTCTAACATACCGGTTGACAGAGTAAACAATTGAAGTTACACTGGTAGTTAATATAGTCATATGTGTGTGTGTGTGAGTGTTTCATCAATGACAACAAATGATGAATACATTACAATCATCATCAAGCCAACAGTTTCACATGCGCACTTTGCTTTTAGACCAACCGGTAGCTGATTGAGATAGAAATAAAGTATTCAGTAGAGCAAAGACACTGAGAGATTCAGTGCTTAATTGAAACTCATTCTTGCATAGTTAGATGCTAATTGAGAGTTCATTTCATTGTATTTCTCTGTTGTAATCAAATTGTAAGTCAGGGAGACTTCCCTGAAGGTTGTAGCCTTCTGGGCAATTGTAATTGATCAGTGAGCTCTAGACATTGAGCCTGAATGTAAGTGCATTCCCCATCTATGTAATATTTATGTACTCCTAGCCATAGGATATGAATATTGTGGGTTCCAGCCCCACCATGGTTTTTCCCTTTTTGGGTTTCCACGCAAAAATTTTGGTGTTGTGGATTTGTGTATTCTTTGTTGCATGTTTATGTTCTTTTTTATTATGCATTGCTAACTAGTGAATAAAGAATAAGTTTGAGGATTTGATTTCTAGTAGATCACTGATTCACCCCCCCTGTCAGTGATCTCTGACTTTAACAAGTAGCTTCCTCAATTTTTCGTGCTGACAACTTTTCCAGTCTTGCAGTATGGAATTCATCATACCAAACATTATATTTCCTCATGGATACTTGGGGACATTGCTCGTGATCATTGACTTGATCTCTATGGCTTCTACAGTATCCTTTTTGGCTAAGTATTTATTGCATCTACTACATTTATTGCACTACATGAGGTTAATAAACATATCTTTCCAAACTACTTTAGTGCAATTGATCCCTACAGTCGATCAGTCCACTAAAGTGGGGGCAAAATGTAGTGTCCTAAAATGCGCCTAGTGCATTTATGACACTTAAGCATGATGCGTAGTGCATTTATGATGAATCCATGATCAAAATTGTGTTATTTTGGCATCATGGGCTCGAAAGACAAGGTGCATTGAAATGCCTTGAAAGATCCTTTGGGCCTACCTTTTGATGGATGTCAATGCGATGCAAGGACGTCCGCTCGTTGCACTAATGTCCAGAAAAGATGGCCAAATCTTGAATCTGGCAGAGAGTCAAACATGAGCCAACGCGTGTCCTTTGGCTCATGTTTCATCGTAACGGCTCTCTGTGCCGCTTTTGGGTTTAAGAACCCTTCCTAGCTCATTTTCAAGGGTTCCCAATCTTGGGTTCTTGGCTCTTATCTCTCATTGTGCTCTTGATATCTTACTCCTCTCTTCATGCTCTTGGATATACACTCTACCAATATCAAGCTACAATCATCTTGTGGTGGCTTCTTAGCAACAAAGTGATCAAGTGGGCTTCATCACGCTCACGAATCCAAATATCGATGGGTTTGGCTTCATGCTCATTCTCCTTCTCTCTTTTACCAATCTCTTTTACATGCAATGAGTCCTTTGCATTGTTAAATATTTATTTCCAATATTCCAATATCTTCCAATATTTATTGTATGCAATAGGAGTTAGCTTCTTTTAAACGAAGTTTAGTTTCCATTTCCATTTATTTTCCAATTTACCAAGTTCCAATTTATTTTTCCAATCTATCTATCTGGCTATTCGTGGTGGTGGAAACACCTAAACGGGGGTTTGATTGAGGCAAGCCCCTATATAGCCCAAACAATTTCCCCATCTTAGTGTGTGCAGGTGATGTACAGGTTCTGCGCGTAAATAACTACATGCAGGTCTATTTCTGGGAGTTTCTCTGTCTACGGGTCGTGCGGACTACAACGCTCTGCACTGTTGTCTGCGCCCCACACTGGCATCCTAAACCCAAGAGCTCTTTGGTTGGAAGGTATAACCTGTTTCTAGTGCTACATCATTCTATAAATTTGGTTTCTGTGTATTTATTGTTTCTGCATTATAATTTTGTTGTTTATCTATTGTAAGTGTAGCTATCATAGTTGTTTGTTATCCCCTCGCTCATCTTAGCACTTGTTCGAAGAGGTAGCGACAGATAGATTTGCCTTCTAAGATTTATCATCTTGGAGGGGGAAACTCTCCTCCCCTATAGATAATAGTTTACTAAAGACTTTGTGCTTCATTACTATTTTTCTCATCTCGAGAAGTAATGGAAGACTTTGTGCTTTTATAGAAGCTTTGTTTCTTTATTATATGTAAATTTTGTTGATATGCTCTTAGGTTGTTTCTTAAGAACTTGGTAGTTTTCTAAATTATTATTGCTCTTAATTGTAATATCATTTCCGAAAATAGAGAAAAGGATAAAATTTTGTTCTAAAAGAAGAGAATGAGATGGTGTAATGCCCAAGCTTCGAATAGGATTGATAGTTATATTTTTGTTTAAAGTTGTTTAGAGAAATAAGAAAAGGGGGAGCCTTCCCTTATAAATGGGAGAGATTAAATCTCACATACCGTGGCTGAAACCAACATTCTGTAAACCTCAAAAGTTTACAAAATTTTTAACCAATAGAAATTTTAGCCTTCATTGCCCTATTTGGAAGGCAGTCTACATTGGTTTTTGTAGGTCCAAGGCTCCAGTTTTTTGCATTGCTCTAGTGAATTTATTTTGTTACAAGTGCTTTGTTTAGGCTATGTAATTAGGCATGTAAAAAAAATTTCTTGTAGCAGTTGTTTCTGAGACTGATGGAACTATAGAAGGTGTTTATTTGCAACAAATTTCCATTCAACATCTAGTTTATTTGCAACGCATTTCCTCGATTCAACAACATTTTATTTCCACCTCATCAATAGTCACACAATTACTCCAACACAAATAATTTTACAGATTTTGATTTGTAACTTTAATTCCTAAAAATAATTTGGTTTCTCCTTGGCATCACCATTAGTTATAGCATTAGGTTTTGGTGTGAAGCATTGTGTTTCATATCTAATTTGTAGTGTAGGCAAGTTGTATTCTCTTCTTTTGAAAGTTGTGTACCATCATTGGTGCAAAGTTTGGTAGGTCTCCCTACATACCCCCATGCAGGAACACATCTAAAACTGCAACCAATTACTCTATAGAATCATTTGGATAAGGTTCTAGGTGTTTTTTGTTAGCTTTGACTTGGTATTTAATTAGTTGCATCCAACACTATGTAGTCACCACATGAAGAGAATACTAGGTCATAATCTATTTTGATTGCACCCAACACTTTGGATTCAATAAATAGTACCTGGCCTCCCCTTTGACATTTGGATTCAATAAATAGTACATGGCCTCCCCTTTGACATTTGGATTCAATAAATAGCACATGGCCTCCCCTTTGACATTTGGATTTGTTGCTCCTTATTCAACTCCTCTGTTGTTTTCACTTGTTGTAGTAGAGTTGTTTTTATTTCCTTTGAGTAGCATAATCACCCTCCACATTTGATGCCACATTTCTGCCCTCCAACGCTAAGGACTAGCCTCTTCCTGTAGTGTTGTAAATTGTATACTCGTACAATTTCATGTCGAGGTATCACCTTGGCGTTTTTCCTTATTTTTCTTAATTGTGTTTGATTCTGCTTAAACCAATGACATATTTGAGGTTTTTGATTTTTGTCCTTACTTCTTGACTAGGACTAGACTAGGGCACTAGATACCATAGTCTAAGAAAAAGGGGCTCAAATCTGAACCCTCTAATGGTCAGAAAAAGTTGAGTGAGGAAAGTGTTGGAAACTTGAGTTGTGCTTTGTTGTCATTGATGTCAACCTATCCTATGTTGTTGATGTTGAAGTAAGGTTGCTGCAATGGAAGTTCCAATATGTAGTAATGAGTATTTATGTGTTTTGGTATTGTTGCTTGAGTTGTAGATGTTGGTGTAGTGGAATTCTCAATATGTAGGAAAAAGTATTTATGTGTTCTGATATTGTTGAATTGTCTTGTGGAAATGTTGAAGTATTTTTGGAAGGGTGGTACAGTAGATGTTTCAATATGCAAGAAACAATATTTAATGTCCCAGTGGAAGAATGACTTGTATTCCTTCGATATGTCAAGATTATGTGATATGGTTTTGAATGTGATGTCTATGTTTTGTGTATATTGCACTATCAAATTTGTAGTTCCACTATTGTTCAGGTGGCAAAGTTGGTTGGTGCTATTTCTAACAGTAAAGTTGTCTATCAGAATAGGTTCATAGGATGCGTAGTGGCTTTTGGATATATGGATTCAAGTGTTGTGGTTTGGAGGATTTGCTCATATGGTTTGTGTAATGTTCCAGTTTAGTTTTTAGGTGATAATTTGATTGGCTAGTGGAGTTATGGTGCTATGAGTCTGGTGTTGTTAGCTAGTCTGGTCTCTAGCTAGTTGTGATGTTGTATCATACTTGGATCATATTATTTTGGTACAGGTTTACTTTGGAGGATGAGTACGGTTAATGTTTTGGGTATCACCATTGTGTGTATAGGTCTGTATTGTGCAATTTGCATTGGAGATTTTTTTTGGTCAACTAGCTAATGTGCTTGAGTGCTTATCAACATGTTTTATTTGATGTTGATCTTGGAAGATGTATTCATGTGTGTGGTTCATTGGAATCATTTGGATGATAAGTGTTATGATGTTTTTGGGTCCTCCTTATCTCTTGGTGTGGACCCCAATGATTGTTATTGGTCTGGGTGGCCAAATTTATGTAATGTTATTTATTATATCTGTGGTTGGCTTGATTAAGGGTTTTGATGATCAATCCTCTATATAAAGGAGTGTGGATGTATGAGTGAAAGTGTGGAATGTGTGAAGTGTGTGTGGGTGATTTACAAGGAGATTTAACATTGGATATGTGTGAAAGACTATTGTGAAGAGCTTTAATGATGATATTTTTAGTGTGACAATGTTTGAAGTCGAATGAGTTTGTAATGATAATCCTTTCTCTACTAGAAGATAGTGAGTCTCTTGGCCGCTTTTTGCATCTTTCTCCTAAAACAACATGTTTCAACTTTGCAAGTCATGTGTATCTTTCCCTAAGGTTGTGTGCCTTCATTCTGCAAGTCCTCTCAAGAGCAATGGGTTCTAGAGGCAACATTGTAAGAGATTATATTTATATTGTGTCCGATTCTCACCATAGTTTTTCCCTGCTTGGGTTTTCCATGTCAATTTGGTGTTCATGTGTTTGTTGTGCATTATTCTTTCATGACTTTTTTTTTGTGATTATATGCTTGTGGTTTAAATTTTGAAGATCAGAAATTTACTACTTTTGAGGTTTGGACTGATTCACCCCCCCTCCCTCTCAGTTTTGTGGTGTGTTCAACAATCGGTAATAGAGTAAGGTTCCTCTTAAGAAGCTTAACTACTTGAGGAAGGTCTGAGATGGCACATGATTACACATTCAAGGCTCCAAAGTTTGATGGCATGAATTATGCTTATTGGAGAGAAATGATGGAATATCATTTGGCTACTATGTTTGCTAGAATTTAGAAAAGCATTAAGAAGGTTTAAATTGCTCCATAGAATGGTCCTACAACCTACTAGTCAAAGCATATGAGAGTAATGCAAAGGCTACCATTGCAATTGTCACTTGCTTGAATGATGATGTGCTCAACAAAGTCATAGGGGCTAAGTCAACTAAATAAATTTGGGATAAGTTGAAGAGTTTATTTGAAGGTGATAAGAAGATAAAGTAAGTCAAGATTACAAATCTAAAGCACAAGTTTGAGAATGTGAGAATGTATAATGATGAAAACATTGAAGGCTTTATTCATTGACTAAATGAATTTGTAAGTTCACTTTAGAAGTGTTGGTGGATCGGTAGAAGAAAATGAACTTGCAAGGAAGATAACGACAACATTACCCAAAAGCTATAAGCCTAAGAAGTATGTCATTGAGGAAAGCCATGAAATGAATAAGTACATTGTAAATTAGCTCCCTAGTTCGCTCGCTACCTTTGAGATAGTTGAATTCAATGACATGAAAAAGGAAAGGAATGAAGCTACATTCAAAGCCACAAGGAAGCCTAATGAAGAAATAGAAGAGAATAAAGACTTGGATGAGATTGAAGAAAAAATTGTAAGAAGATTAAGGAGAGGAATTGGCAAGTATAAAGGTAAGTTAGCAATAAAATATTGTAATTATGGAAGAATAGTTCATTATGCTTCTAGATGTATGTATAAATAAGATTATGGTGGAAGACCTAATGATGATAACAAAGGAAAGGAGAACTATAGAGGAAATAATAGGGATATTAGAAGAGATGATAGAGACAAGTAGAAGAGGAGTTTTTGTTCAACAAAGGCCTACTCATCTGAAGGAGAAGATGACAATGACTCAAATGAATAATCTTTGATCTTGGTTATAGAAGAAAACAATGATGGTTAGTCGAGAAGTTCAGAAGATAAGGGATCTGTAAAGACTACTCTACATGCTAAAGTGGAACCAAACGCATGGATCATTGACTCTAGATGTTCAAGCCATATGATCGGTGATAGAGAGAAGTTTATCAACCTTGAGAAATATGATGGTGGATCAGTTAAGTTTCTAGGAGAGGAAGTTGCACGTATTTGTTAGTTGAGTATTGTTTAAATTAAAATCATTATTATCCTTAGCTTCAGTTGAAGGTTATAGTGAGTATGATCATAATCTCTTTTAATAATTATGTAGTACGTTGTTTAAAAAAAATTTGTTGCAACTTTATAATGATGTTCACTTGGGTAAGAAGTGGGCATTACAGGTAGAAAAAGGGGGTCATGGGAGAGTAGGAGAAGCCAGTTTGTGAAGGGGAAAAGAATGAGAAGTTGATTGGAGATTATAGGTAGAGGCAAATAACTAAAGGATTTTATTTGGATGAGAAGATTTCATGAATTGGGGAAATATTTTTCCTTAGTAATATGTTTTGGGTTAATGGACGAGGTTTGAGTGAAACCAATTTGATTGTGGACAAGATAATCTCTATACAAATGGTCATCATGTCTATAATAAAAATATGCATTTGGTTTATTTTGGGTAAGATATGGGTTTATTCATAATGAAACCAAGGTCAAAAGGGTTACAGAGTTTGATTGGTGTTGTGATAGCTATAATTCAAAAAAGCACTAAGATGCATTCTTAAGCTAGTGAATTTATTATCACTATATTTGCACTAGACCACATGGCCTAACTAACTGGGTATTTCCTAAAGGAAGGAAAAAAATGCAACGTTTAAGAATGAAAACTCTATCCATATCAATTATTTAGACTTAGAAGGCTCCTTAGAATGAAACTCAAAGTCCCAAGCCTACACATAATAATTTTAATTGCATATTCTTCACGAGTTGTACTTAAGCACATCAAGTGCATGTTTGACTAAACCAGAAGTGTAGGAAATTTTCTCCTTTCCAAGACATGTGATAGACTTAAAAACCCAACCCTTATTGTCCTAATTTGACTTAACCCACCTATAAACTTCAAGTTCATTTGGAACACCTCTTAAAACGAAGAGAATAACAGATCTTAAACAATATTTAACAATAATATCTAAGATTTCATATAATAATCAACATTCAATAATTATACTTTGACTTCGTTAAAGATATATTGTCTACTAGTCTCAACACATCTGATAATTAGAGGATGATCACAGTTGTGTCCTTATTAGAATAGTTTGTATGCAAAGAACTAGGACTTATGACTAGTGTAATGAATACAACAGACATAATCTTATTCTAACAAAATTTTAACTGCAATCATTCTTTATCATCCATGATATCAAAACATAGAAATTTGAATCCAAAAATCATATCCAATAAACAAAATGGCTAACATTACTTTCAAGGAATCCTTGATCTCTCTCTGTGTCAGAAGACTTGGTGATTCCTTGATCTCTCTCTGTGTCAGAAGACTTGGTGTGGCGTTGGAAACAATGATGGCATGCATTTGAAGTCCAACGAAGGGGCAAATATTCAAATCTAGCATTAGACCACGTGCATGACAAAAAAAACAAAACTCCCATTATTTATATCATAATCCATAGTAGTTAAATACAAGCAAAAGACAAAATGTAAAACCACCGTGGCATCCAGGAAGTTTCCTTAAAAATTGACCAAATACTTTGACCGCTTTCAAATACAAAACTTGGTTAGTTCATGAACCAGTCAGCCTTGGTCAATTGACTTGCCAGACAAGCATATCCAATCGACTCTCTCGCTCACACGTGTGGAGATGACTTGGCAAACACGTGCGTACCGCAATTGTTGACTGACCCGAGGGTCAAATATCACGTGGTCAAATACGAGATGGAGTCTATTTTAATGGTCTTTTTTATCCTTTTCTCATCTGTCATGATAACGGTGGTCTACTTACAACAAGTGGCCCCCCTAATAAGACACAAATTTGGGCTATTTTAAGGGGGTCTTTTCATCATATATCATTGAATTTTTGGAATAGGTGGACCATCATTGCATTGAATCCAACCACCTTGATTGAATAGTACATATATACATTAAGTATTGACTTTAGCTATATGATTGGAAAGAATTTATTGTAGATATATTTAAGAATTTGATTTTTCACCCTTTTTTTACCTGATTTCAATGAGGAAGTAAGAAGAATTTGGTTGAAATATGTTGAGCCCTAGGAGAATTGTGGGCGTTGTTTTTGACTTACTTACAAAGTGCATGAATGCTGCCATAAGTTCATTCAACTGAATAAGACACTGACCCCCCAAGTTGATCATTAGTGGCCCCCCCAACTGATCATCAGTGCCCCCCCAAAGTTGATCATCACTGAGTCAAATTGAAAATAGGATTTTATCAACATTCACACTGAGTCATGTTTATTATAATTTTTTATATCATTAATTGTCAAAATCAAAGTTTTTATTTATTCTCTTCTAGCTTATAAGTTTTTCACCATGTGTTCAAATACCTTTTTATAATTTAAGTAGAATATAATATTAGAAAAATTATCACAAGGACTTTGAGACACAAAAATACTACTTAAAACAAAAAAAGAAAGTTGGTCAAGAGGAAATGTCTTTTATCATTTTAAATTATATGTGTGATAGATTCACAAATTGACCAAAAGCAAAATAAAAAACAATTTGTTGAATTAAGTAAATCTAATTGTGTTATTTTGATGCGTTAAAAAGTCATTTTTATGTGATAAATAGATATTAACAATTACTTTATTTTTAGTTCATGAAGACTTTGTATTTATATTCAAAGAATGTAAATGGTATATAAATGTGCTTTAAAAATTTGAAGTCAAAAACTACTACATAGTTATATTTAGAAGTATTTTTATTATAGATTACAAAAGAATCACATTATTTTGTTCAAATCAATTCGTATAATATTATAATTTTTCTAATCATATTAAAATACTTTTCACCTTGATAGTATAATGCATTTGAGTTACATTAGGTTAAATGACACATCCTCCACACAAAAAAGAATGAAGAATAAGTAAAAGGACCTCGTATTTGTGTGCAATATAATAGTTTTGAAAGTGTTTGTCATATTGTGATCTATTAATATTGTCATTATTCTTTATATATAAGAATGTTAATAAATATAAACAAAATGTCATTCACTGTCATTTAATTAGGTGTTTTAGTTTAGCTTATAATAATATTGTCATTATTGTTTAAATAAAAAAATTTGAATAATTTATCATTTAGTACCATCTAAGTACTTGTTTTAGTTTAGCTTAATTTATATTATTAATTCACAAAAATATCTACAACTACTCATCATCTCATACTAAAATTCATATAATAGTGGTCAAAATTTAGCTTTACATGAGGATATAAGTCAATCTAACTCATTGTTAATAAATATTACATTTAAAAATATTATTTGTTTGTCATCATATTGAATAGTTTGAGCTTATACAATATAAGAAAATCTCTTGTTCAAACACATAAAACATGGTTGTCCACGTCATATTATGTCTTTCAAATCAAATATATACTTGATATTCATTAAACAAATATTAGATGTGATAAAAAATTATCATTGCACTCAATACACAAAAATAATCTACATATAATTATTGCTATAGGAATAGCTTGGACTAATTTTTTTTCTATAATTTCATGATGAATTAAATGAAAAGGCTAATAGATTGATAAAATGTATCAGAAACTGACAGACCACAAGATAACTAACAAAAAACACAAATTCAATCAAATTAATGAATTAAATAATTATACACTATGTAGTCTCATGTTTGATCATGTCTAATAAAGAATCTCTAACAATTGACAATCTCATATAATGCTAATAAATTCTCAAAATTGTACAATATTTGTTCAATTTTATAATTTTTTAGATAACTCTAGAAAAATATATATATTAGTAGTAATATGATAGATTAAGATTATATTTACATATTATAACTAAAGCAATCATGTTACAATCATTGTCATGTATATTTGTTACAATTATCGATCACAAAATAATAATATAATGATAAAATACTCTTTTTTATATTGAATAAGTTTAATGAGGTGTTTTTTCTACACATTAGATATTGGAAATTTTTTTTATAATAGACTGAAATGAAACGTTTAGATGTAAATATAGAAACAACAATGAAAATAATTAATGATATTAGATTTCCACAATCCATATTATTGATTGTTATTATTTTCCGGTCAATCATTTTAAAAGGGTTGAAAACACCTTTTTTAACATCATGTATTTAGATGGCAACAATGTGGTAGTATGTAATTGCAATATACCTTAAAACAATAAGTATTCATGGATAAAGTGTTAAACAACATTTGGCGAGAATTTGAAGTCTTAAAATAAGTCAAATTGACATCTCATGGGTTGTAAACTAGGGCACACGAATTCCAAGTCCCTTTTCTTAATAGGTTTCAAAAACTTCTAGCATTTCTAATACAAAATATTTTAGTGTTGAAACAACTCACAATATCGAACATATCTTTTATTTAATGATGTTTATTTCAATCATATTGTTGTATGGGTCATCTAATAATATCTATGTTTCTTCTTTCTTCATAACGTCTCTTTTGAGGGCTAGTTTTACTTTTGTAACTATCCATTGTTTAATTAATAAAAAAAAAAACATATCTATATTTCTTTCTTATTGACCTAAAATAATATTTAAACATTATTGCTATGATATTCTATCGTAAGATACATTTAATGACATAATGAATATGTGTTGTCTTTTTTTATTAAAAACACTTAGATGCTCAAAATAATTTCCATTTCTTTTTAATCCCTCATCATTTTTTCTTAACTAAAAATATTTCTATAGTCATATAAATAGAATGAAACCGAATACTTAGAAATCAATAAACAAAATAAAATAATATTAAACTTAAAATTCAAATAAAATAACTAATTAAACAACTTCAAACCAATATCAATATATATTTAAAAGATAAATTAATAAAATTGTAATGAATATTGACTTTTTTAATAGAAACAATGGTATTAAAAAAAACTATAAATTTGAAAGTCTCTAAACCTATTAAAGGCATCCACATTAAAAAATAAATCCATTTAAACCATTGATCCCATTATCCAATTTATGCCACATTTAAACCATTGATTTCATTATAACTTTTTAAGAAGATTACATTTTAAAAGAAAGATGTTTTGGAAGATAAAATATCATTTTTTCATAAAAGATTATATATGTGTGTGGGTTCTTCTCGTAGTGTGTTGGTTGAATGGTGGTGTTGTTGTTGTGATCACCAATGTTCAAACTTCTATAAGACTATTTTGATTGCAAGCTTGTACCTTTGTTGATCTTATGTGTTCATAGGTGGGGATCGTTATCTGACACTTTAAAAAAATAAATTATTTATCAATTTAATTTATGATAATTCTCTTTTTAAATCATGTTATATTGTAATATTTGAAGAAGAATTTTATATACATTTGGTTCTTATGAAAAGCCATTTTAACAACAAAATTAAGGAGAAATAAATTTTTTATTGTTCAAAATAACATTATTGTTGATGGAATTCGATATGTAATCCTATTGCATATATGGAGACACGTATGCAAAGCGATCTTTAATAATCATAACAATTGTGAGGAAGTTGTATTTTTAAAGCTTTACTCTAACATATTTTTTTGTCTTACTTCTTCCTTCTCTCAACTAAAGGCAAATTCCAAAAGGAAATTAAAGATGGAGCTTCAAATTCAGTGCATCAAATGCTAAGTGGACCGGTTGCTCGAAAATAAGAAGATACATATTGCTCAAGGACTAAGGCTTCTCTTGCTAAACTAACTATTCCCGTTGTCCATTTATATGGATACCATGTCGTTGTTTATGGTGGTCATTTATGGGATGGATGTCATTTTGCTACATTGCCACTACATCTATGGGACTGTATGTTCCTGTTTTTGTATGGTTATCATTTTACTGTTTGTCACTACATGTCAAGCTAGTTTATGACTGTCATATTGCTATGGCTATAGCTATTCTGGCTCCAAAAACGCACTATCATACACCGATAACTTTCATGTTATACTATAGTGGGGGACATTGGCCGTAGTGTTTCTATCGAGCTCCACAACCATTCTATACCTATTTTGTAGCATTCATGTCCACATAACACAAAAGTTATCGGACGTACAATAGTGTGGTTTTGGAGCCAGATTATGCACATCCTACTGCTATATTGTCACTACATTTATGAGACTGTATGTTCTTGATTTTGTATGATTATCATTTTATTGTTTATGGTTGCATGTCAAGCTAGTTTTGATATCTCCAATCAATTGTTTTGTCTTTAGTTATGATTGACTGATATATTCATTTTGAGAGTCCTTAACTATCTTTCTTTGTATTTTTTTAACATTTTCAATAAATAATAAAAAAACTCAAACATACAATTACATCCAAACACATTGAATTGAAAAATTAAAAAAAACGTTTTTCCACACAATTACATTAGAAGACATTCTCAATCAATAAAATCCACATCAAATTTTTCACTACTCTAACAAATATATTAAATTTTAATTTGGGGCTAAAGACGACCATACGTTCGTGCATGGCTGCTAACGGTTGACGTGCAAATTCTAAAGTGACTAGAAGGTTGGAAAGCCGAGGTGGGTCTTCGTGCTCCTTTTCCTATATACATTTTTAATAATCTTCTAGTAGAAATCCTCGTTAATTGTCATGTGCGTGAACATCGAGGTTTTACTATTTTTATTTTCCATTTCAAGTATTTTTCATAGTTTGATAAAAACTACTCAACTCATTATTTCATAAAGGATATTTGATTATTTATATAAATTTAAAAAATTATTTATTATTTTATTAATTTGTGTTATTATTAAAAATTTATAGTAATTAACTTAAACAAGTGGTTAGTTTTAATAGATTGATATTATTATTTATTCTTGAAACCATAATCTTGTTTCATCATTCTTGATCATCAAATGGTGAAGCCTTGTCAAATTGATTGCTCTAAGTAATTGCATCAAGATTTTTTAACTTATTATTCAGGAGCATAAAAGACAAGTTTCTTTTTATCATGACATTAATTGGCTTTGTTAGAATTAATAGATTTGCAATAGTAAATTTTTGGGTTCTATTTTCTTAAGATTTTCATTCCATGTTGTTGTAGGTTAAAAAATGTGTTTATGTTTATATAGTAGCTTTCATGTGCTTTTTTGTTATAGCCATATATTAAACAAGGTCGACACAATAGAAAAAGATGCAAGGTAGAGATAGAAACACTTGTAAAAATGAAATCTCATGCATCTAGTGAAGGCTACAATGTTGACAATGCTCCTAGAGTTGTTGATCAACAAATTGAAGGAAATGATATGGATTTGCACTTTACTGATGTTAGATATTATTACCAAACTAAATCAAATGTTGTCAACTAAACTTTATGCCACGTTCAATGACATTAGATCAATTGTATATGATGTAAGTAAACAAACACATAATCTCCAAAATGATGGACATGATTGAGATTCTATCCTTCAAATCCTTTCAGTTAACATGTTTTTTTGTAGCTTGCAATATCTTAATATATTTGGTTGTAGAAGGGTATAACATTTTCCCACCATCATCTTTTGTCCATATGACTAATAGAGCTTTTGGTAAGAATTCATTAATGCAAATGTCTTAATTCTATGTTTCTTAAGATTATCATGCAATGCATGTTAAACGTTAGAATATCTATTTCATTTTTAATCAATTGACACTACCTTGTAGAGTAAGAAAAATAATTTTATTTCATTGATCGTAGATAAAATTAATGTAAAAAGAAACATCACTAGACATCAAACTCTTTTGATTTAAATTTGATTTAAAAACAACCACTTCATCTTTATAACGTTAGAGTCAAATAAAAGAAAAGAAGATAGGTAATCCTACTACAAAAAGAAAAGAAGATAGGTAATCCTTCATATAAAAGATGAAGACTTTATATGAAGATATTTTTCTCTTTTTAAAAGAGAAAGTTTGCTTGCCGACCTAAACACTTGAACCAGCTTGGGAGCTTATGAACGTAATCCTATTAAAGGATATATATCCATTGTATATATGCCATGCGTGCACACCTAGGCAATATAACGTGTATATACAGCAACGTATAACATCTAGATACATCATGCAGGTGCCCTCTCCCATCGCCTACTCACTAGCCATTGACGTCGCAGTGGGGCCCATTTTGTGGATTGCTATGCGCTTCTAAAAGTAGTTCGTTGATGTTGAGTCAAAAAAATCAGATTCTCTGTACAAAATTATTAAATATTGAAGCTTCTTCCCCACTTTCCTTACTGCCTTTTACTTTAGACCTTTTCTGCAATTTGAATTGCAAACTCCTCTATAAATAGCCTCAGAAGGTCAGACATTTTAAAGAACCAAAATGACTGCCTTGGAAGAAATCAGATATATTTTGCTCGGTGAGACCAGGGATTCGATCCCTGAATCCCTGATCTGTACCGAAGATCTGTTAGCGATGGAAATCTGTTCTTCGTCTTCTAACAGAACCAGCTGCAGTGCTGAAGAAGAAAAATTTGTGCAAAGTGCACTGAATGAAGAATCCGTCGAAGAATCATTCAAATCGATGGAGACTCAGAAATCTGCCAGCAGAAGCAGTAGCATTAACAGCAGCAGCAGCAGTAGCAGAAATTCTCGTCCGTCTCTTTCCGTAAATGTTCCTCGGAAGGATTTAGCCTGGGGTTTGAAAAACCCCGTTTCTGTTAAAAGTCCGTTCCTGTCCGACGCCTGGTCGAAGCTGCCGTTAAATGAGAACGATTCAGAGGACATGTTTCTGTACGGCGTTCTGAAAGAGGCCACGCAGAAGGGCTGGAATCCTGTTACGCCAAAGAAGCCGACCCCTGCACCTCCTGTCAAGAAACAGACAATTGTCCGTCATGAGACGGAAGTCAAAAGGACTGGAAGGCATTACAGAGGCGTGAGGCAGCGGCCTTGGGGGAAGTTTGCAGCGGAAATAAGGGACTCTGCTCGGCAGGGGGCTAGGGTTTGGCTTGGAACCTTCGATACAGCGGAGGATGCGGCGCTTGCATATGACCGTGCCGCTTATCGGATGAGGGGCTCTAAGGCGCTGCTTAACTTTCCGCTTCAGATTAACAGCACATTAAATGCTACGGTTTGTGATAAAACTGCTGGTTTGAATAGGGTAAAAAGTGAGGGATTAAATAATCCGGGGACTAAAAAGAGGGCGAGAGATCCAGTGTGCTTGGATGAGGATGAGAGACAAGTTAAAGTAAAATCTGAAAGTTTTACTGAGGTTCGTGTGTTTGAAGATATACTTGCTACAATTAGTAGCCCGCCTCTAACGCCTAGTGGAATTTTTTTCAATTGCCCCGGCCAACTCATGGTGAATTGAGGATTTTGGCATCTCATTCTTTGGCTTCTTTCTATAAATTCTTTGTACTTTTAGAAAAAAAAATCTGAGGTTTTTGAGGTTTGGAACTCATGATGTACATTGAGATGATATAAAAAAATTTTAATTGTATTAAGCGGGTGAGATTTTTGGATAATTTATGGTATAGTTTTTAAATTTGAAAAATATATTAATGTTTTAATAAGACAATTCATTTTTTATTTATTTAATTAAATAAAGCTGAAATAAAGAAATGGTTACAAGAGAAATATTTTATTTATTTATTTTTGTTAAATTTATTCATAGTATACTAACTTCTTTTAATTGAGCCTAAATATAGGGGTATCTACTTTGCTAAAATTGTTTATAATTAGAATTCTTTGACTAAGAATCAAGCATTGAGGGATGTTCAATTTGTCAAATTTACTTACAACCATTCTTTTTGACAAAGAGTTCAGCATTGAGAGGTATATTCATTTTACCAAATCCATCCACAAACAATTAATGTTTTTTGACCAAAGACAAAAAATTGAAAGATATACACTTTTGTCAAATTCATCTAGTAATTGAATTTATTCAATTTAGAGCCCAATCAATAAAGAGTATCCATTGTGCATAAGCAAATTTAGTTGACTAAGAACTAAGCACTAAAAGATATTCACTCATGCAAAATGTATACAATTTTCTTTAGACTTAAACATTAAGAATTTTGACTAAGAATGGAGGTTAAAGAATATTTGACTTAACAATTTTTTTAACAAATTCATTCGGAACAAAATCTTAATCTACTACCTTCTAATATCTCTCATTAATTTCTAATAAACCAATTAGTAACCACTTCCGGATTATTAAATATTCCTTTTTCGTAACTCTATTTTATTCAAAATGTTATTAAACTTTACATTCAAAAATGTTTCAATTAAAGGGAATGATGTGAGTGGCGGAGTTTGATAAATCATTTAGTCAATTTTTGATAGGCACTTGTCTTTTGAACAAAATCTCATAAAAATTTACATTCAAAAATATTTCGATTAAGGGAATGATGTGAGTGGTGTAGTCTTATTAATCTTTTAGTCAATTTTTGATAGGCACTATCTATTTGAACGAAAATTTGACTCGCTTACAACTTTAGTCTATTTTTTAATTGATATTTAAGTAGAACGTCACATTTTGTTTTCCTCATCTAATATTGGATAGTGTAGATGATCTTAGATCGCATAGAATTCATTGCAAAGATTATATTATATTTATGGCCGCAACTTATAAGTTCTTACTTAAGGACTAGAGTATTCTCATGTTAGAAGGTTATGACTTTGGTCTACCTAGAATTTTATTTAAATCTTTATGAAAAATCTATCATTTAAAAAAAAAAATGTATGAGTGATGATTAATTTTGTATATTTTTGTTATTTTTAATTTAATTTGAGTTTTATCATGGGTATAGTGTCTATGTGTAATTTTATGTAAAATCAAATTGTATATGTTACCTACAACATTATATTACATATTTATATACATGTATCTCATCATTATAGTCATCCTTCCATTACATTTGTTTTACCCATACATTTATTACAAATATATATGCACATACTTTCATGCAATTGATGCAGGCATTGCATTGACCCCATTTTATGAATGTGGTCAAGTCCACAGTTGCAATTTCAAATTCAATTTTCACTGATTCACACCTATACTCTTCCCACCCAAGGTCAACTAAACACAAATTTGTATGATTTATCACTATGTCCTTGTAATTAAATGCATTCAATGCATTCATCTCCTAACATCAAACAATGAAGGAATCATTTACGTTAAACACTTCAATCGGATCTCTAAAAGGAATCTCAATCTACACAAGCATTCCTAGTTGCATATGCATCCTTGAACAATGTTGTTTTTGATGTACACACATTTCAACATGTTGATCTAGGAGAACATTGAAAAGAAATATGCAACTATAATGAACTATTTCCACATAACCCTATGACAAAAAAATATGCAAACAAGTATTCAGGATCCACAAAGCAAAAGAATATGTATTTTATCACTCTTTTCAAAAGCACTCACACACTTAATGTATTATCACATGGATAAAGATTACAATACACTTATAAAGTCTCAATGCAAGCCTTATTAAACATTAATATTGCTACTTGTACTCTATATTAATAAACAAATGAGAATCATGTAATTGTACATTCCAATCCATACTTTTTCCCTCATTTATGCAAACTATAAGAAATGCTCCATTAATCGAAGCCAACAAGCCAAAATTTATGACAGCCAATCTTGCCAACCTCAACAACTTTTCATGCATTTTCTTTAATAAAAATAATCTTGCACAAAATTACCAAGTGGTATTACATAAACTTTGTCTCTGATACCATTAGTTTACAAAATCATGTCCCACTCATTTTTTTTTTGGTACTAAGATTTTACAATATTAAATATTTTATAATGTGAAACCACATTAAACTTTATCACAATATTGCATGCAACATATAAAGTGGCCCCTGTTGACGTCTTAGTGGCAGGAGACTATATGAAGATCACTGCCCAATTATCTTTGTGGGTCGACTTAATTAAGGGATGCAAATGAACGCCTCTCTTCATGTCGTCCCTCTTGAGAAGAGAGACGACCCTTGATAAGGGTCACTCTTGCACACACACACACACACATAGGTAGATCAAATAGATAAGAAATTAGCATTATCCAGAAGAGTAGTGTCTGGGGGAGACAATAGCAGTATATTGTCTATGGTTGGGAAGGCAACTATGATTTGAGTCATTGCCCATGGTTAAACGAGCCCACCGAACAACCCCAAGTATTTTTTAATTCATCTGAAGCACACTTCCCTAGATTTCATAAATGCACCATATATAATATTAATCTTATATTATCGAGTGCAAGTAACACACATTTTCTTAACATTGTTCCACTTGTTATATACATTGCATAAGGGTTCAAAAGAAAACTCAAGCATCAAGGGAACAATCCTTATAGTCAACATGTGTCATCAAGAGATCCAAGTACTCCATCACAATACCTACAACAATAACCAAGGTGAACACCATCTCAAACACAAATCCTCTTATCCTCCATCATGCCAATGGACAAAAGATAAGATTCAATCTAAAGAAATGCCACACTATCACATACAAAAGTAGGTCATATATGATATATTTTGTCATTGATTTCAAAGGTAAGAAATTCAATTGTCAAGGAAGAAGACCAACCAATAAGAAGTTGTCATATGACTATCATTGATCGATAGTTGTAGTGTGTGTGCAAGAAGTTGAGTCCAGTTTTTTGCCAAATAGTGGAAGTGTTTTTAAATTTGAAAAATATATGAATGTTTTAATAAGACAATTCAATTTTTATTTTATTTTGTTAAATCTATTCACAATAGTCAAATTCAAGAATTAAGAGTAAATATATGGGTATCTACGTCGTTAAATTCATTTACAATTAGATTTCTTTGACTAAGATCCAAGCATTGAGGTATATTCATTTTGTCAAATTTACTTATAATCACAATTTTTTACTAAGATTTTAGCATTGAGGGGTATTCAGTTCACCAACATCCACAAACAATTATAATTTTTTTGAATAAAGACCAAAAATTGAGAGATATACACTTTGTCAAATTCATCTACATGTAATTGAATTTCTTCAATTAAGAGCCAATCAATAAAGAGTATCTTCTGCATAAGCAAATTTAGTTGACTAGGAGCTAAGCACTAATCAAAATGATATCCACTCATGCAAAATGCCTATAAATTTCTTTGACTTAAACATTAAGAATTTTGACTAAGAATGAAGGTTAAAGAATATTTGACTTACAAGTTTTTATCAAATTCATTTAGAACACAATCTTAATCTCTTCCCTTATAATATCTCTAATAAATTTATAATAAACCATTTAATAACCACTTCCAAATTATTAAATAGTTCTTTTTCATAACTCTATTTTTTTCAAAATGTCTATAAAACTTTACATTCAAAAATATTTTGATTAAGGGAATAATGTGAGTGATGGAGTTTGATAAATCTTTTAGTCATTTTTTTATAGGCACTATCCATTTGAACAAAATGTCATTAAACTTTACATTAAAAAATGTTTCAATTAAGGGAATGATGTGAGTGGTGTAGTTTGATAAATCTTTTAGTCAATTTTTTATAGGCATTATTTATTTGAATGAAAATTTAACTTCCTTACAAGTTTTATCTATTTTTAATAGTGTGGGGGCGAGAAAAGAGAAGTCAGGTGTCTAGGACCTAATCCCACTTTTGCCAACACATTGGGAATACGAAAGAGCCTAGGGAGATAAATCACTTTGGCTACTTCTTGTGAGAAAGAGAGATCCAAGGATTACCTCTTAGGGTTTCCATTCCTCTTGTTGCAATTGATGAGAAAAACTAGGGTTTGAATGATCAACTAGACTAGGAGATAAAGAATGAAGCATAAATGAACTTGAAATTGAACAAACTTGTAGATCTGAAACTGACATACTGAAAGCATGAAAGGGGGGGGATTTTGGATGTGTACCTAATGCTGCAAATTGAACAAACTGACCTATACCAGGGTGTCACACCACTGTCTTGTTTCTGCAGACAAGAGGCTTCAACTGAGACACTGCAAATTAGAGGTCCTAAGTCTGCAACTTGTCAAATTTGAGTACAAAATGGAGGGACCAAGGTGCCACGCCCCTGTCCTTGACAAATTTCTGCACTCCTGAGACTTCTGATGCCTTTTCTTGAGCTGAAAGTCCTTCCGGGTACCTGTTTTTGTACCTACAACTGAAAAGGGAAGGTTTGGGTGGCTATATAGGGTTTTGCCTTAGTCAAACCCCTGTGTTAATGATTTCCACCTCGACAAATAGCCGATAATGTACTAAAAGTGTGTGTTCTAGAACCTTGTGTGTATGCAAGATCCTAAAATGAAAGAAACTAGAGCTACCCTACGCATGAGAGTAAACCCTAAATGTAAATGTGAATGTAAATAACAATTCTTCAAACCAAATATGCTAAATGATCTAAATCATGAATGTAAATATGGAAATTGATGTAAAGAAGCTCATACCAAGACATGAAAATAAAATGAAATCATAACAATCCCCAAGGGAGAGATATTGCCACTAGATCTCCTATTATTCTTCAATGTCTTCAAGGCTCCTAATTGATGATGAATGCTTGACAAATGCTTGATGAATGTTGTTGAATGTTGTTGAAGACTCCACATAGGCTTCTTTTTCACTACATAGAAGGCTCCTTATGCTCCAAAAACCTACTCTTAGATTCTTAGAAAGAACCCTTCAAATGAAGAAAGAGAGCTCTTATGTATGAAACCCTAGATCTTAATTTCGACTTAATTCCGCCTTTAGGCTGACATAGGAATTGAATTTCCTACCAATCTTTTGGGGTTAAGCATTATAATATCATAGAATTGTGCTCCCAAAATTTCAGAAAAAAGTCGAGGACCATGTGTATTCCCGCCATGGTCTGCCCAACTTTTCACCAAATTTTCAGGTTCGTTAGATATGATGATATTAGAGTGAATCCCAAAGTTATAGCTGATTTCGAGGTGTTTTGATATGAGAAATCGGGACTTTAAAGGTCGAAATAGGACATAATTAGGGTTTATGATTAAATGATTTATTGGAGGAATAAAAAATAAAAAATAAAAAGGGGCACGCTTAGGGTAAAGGGCTTAATTTCATAATGTATGGAGTGATGAAATATGCCTTTAGATTAAATTAAATTAATTAATTAAATGCTTAAAGGGAAATTAGAAATGCAAGATGCAAGACACACTAAGGCGGGTGCTAACCTAAGTGTGAAATTGTACCATCCTAGCAAGGGTGTACAATTTGTGACACTACATTTACCCCCCACTTTAGCGGTCATATGACACTACATGCATATGCAAGCTAAAGTAAAGAAAAGTAAACATTCATGAAAAAAGGATGTATCCAATCACATAGAATCAGTTTCAATATTATATTAAGTAGAAAGTCACATTTTGTTTCCTTTATCTAATCTTGGATTGAATAGATGATATTCAATCACATAGAATCAATTTAGATATTATATTATATTTATGGTTGCAACGTATAAGTACTTAGGGACTAGAGTGCTATCATGAGGGTAGGTTATGACTTTGGTAAAAAAATGCAATGAAAATATGTAGAATTTAATTAAATTTTTATGAAAAATCTCATTACAGAATTTGTGTGTGTGTGTGTGTGATGATTAAATTTGTATATTCTTTTTATTTTTAATTTAATTTGAATATTATTTTGAGTACTATGTCTATGTGTAATTTCATGTAAAATTAGCTTTTTATGTTTTGGATTAAGGCAAAAAAAGGTTTTGAAGGGGCCCTGAAACCCTTTACAAAGAAGATTCTAAAAGGTTTAGAATTAAAATATCAAAACAAAATAGGCTACAAAAGATAGAATAATACATATGGCAGCCAAAGAACCAGAAAAATACCGGAGGAGCAACAAAATACTAGCAACAACCCACTGACCAGCAACAAGAAAGAGACAAAACCAGAGAAATAGAGAACATAAACTACATAAGGCTCTTAAGGGTCTCAGTGACCTCAGCCTCTAGGAGACTCATTTTATCAGCAACAAACCTCATCTCCTTGTAGTCCACACTTTGGGTAGCAGCTTTCTTTTTCAAATTCTCCCTAGTCCTCTTATAAGGACCATAATCCCCCTGAGTCTTGTCTTTATCATCATCCAAATTGACCAACATCTTGTCTTGTTGAACACTGTCAAGATTATTCACGATGATATTCATAGCATCAACCGTTTGCTTGACAATTCTATGACTATTGGACATAATGGTCATGAGGGTGGCCTAAATCTTCTTATAATTCTCCTCAACATGGGTGAATCTATCTTCAAAACCTTTCATCATATGATCAAAACCTTCAACAACTCTATTGATACAATCCACAACATATTTTTTCTCATCCCCAGTCCACTGATTGTCACCATTCTGTCTATCCTAACAATTAGAAGTGGGCATAGCTTCCAGCTTACTACTCATACCCCTCTGGTTAATTTTAACCTCTTTGATTCATGGAAGAGCCATTTAAAAAGACTGAAAGTATCAATGGCATGGTCTCTTGCCATACTCGGGATGTCCACATAGTTGTCTCTTTTATCATTAAGCTCAAAACTCTTGGCATGAAGGTCCTTCTGAACTACAATCCCAGTGGTTTTATTAGTCTCTTGATGATGAGACAAAGGGGGTATCTCATAATTTTGACTCCCAGGCTTTGTGCTAACTCTCTTGTTGACCGCAGTGTCCTTAGAATTCCCCTATGATCACCAGAAGCAAAGGCCTCATTACCCACAGAGGTAGAAGAGGAGGAGATAACAACCTACTTCGAACCCTTCTTACCCTTGCCCAAAGTAGGTTTGGCTTTAGGTGTATTCTCAATTTTATCTTTTTTAGGAGGAGAGAAAGTATCAATCTCCGAATCCAAAATGGATTCCTCATCCCCAGACTCCCCAACACTAGTATTATAATTTGAAGAAGTGGGGATATAGGAAGAAGGGGCAGGAAGGGCCCAATTAACACAAGCAACCCTTCATGAAGGATATGGTACTTGGTCCGATTCTTCCAATGAACTCTGAAGCTAGCCCGAAGAGAGGACATCAAGAAAAAAGGAAAAGAAACCCTAACATTATGGCAGAAACGGTTTAACATAACAAAATGGTGACCATAAACATTGGTAAAACACCCATCAAGAGTAAAGTAATCCATGAGTACCTCAAGGAGTTGGGCCCGAATGTCCTTGAGAACACTGATGTCATAAAAGTTGGTAGTCTTCTTCACCAGCTTCCCCCTTTCCTTCTCAGATTTCAAAAAATTTTGCACCGCAGGCTCCGTGTAATTCTTATCTTTGTAGTATTTCATGTCGTTAGAGGAAAGACTCGTAACTTCAGCTATCAAATTCTCATCCATCGTTACCTTGCACCCATGTAGAGTAATGGTGCCATCCTTCCAATGCTTATCAAAATAACCAATAACATCCTTGTTAACCCCCTGCATTTTCTCAATGAAGGGACTAACACCCCTTTCACGAGAAGCCTCCATATTTTATGGTTCTTCTCCAGCTGCTTACAACTTGGAGGATCAAACCGCTTCCCATCTCCCCCCATAATGCTTAGAGAAATCACAACAAGCACTCTGAAAAGAGAGATCCGAGAAGAAGAGATATCAACCCACAAAACGTGCGAAATAAATAATAAAAAATAATAAAAACTTAAACATACAATTACATCAAAAAACATTGAATTAAAAAATACAAAAACCTTTGATATTAAAAATTACCATACAATTACATTAGAAGACATTCTCAATCAATAAAATTCACATCAAAATTTTCACTACTCTGCCAAATATATTAAATTTTAATTTGGGGCAAAAGACGACTATACGTTCGTGCATGGCTGCTAATGGTTCACGTGCAAATTCTAAAGTTACTAGAAGGTTGTAAAGCCGAGGTGGGTCTTCGTGCTCCTTTTCCTATATACATTTTTAATATTCTTCTAGTCGAAATCCTCGTTAATTGTCACGTGCGTGCAGATCGAGGTTTTACTATTTTTATTTTCCCTTTCAACTATTTTTCATAGTTTGATAAAAACTACTCAACTCATTATTTCATAAAGGATATTTGATTATTTATATAAATTAAAAAAATTATTTATTATTTATTAATTTGTGTTATTACCAAAATATTATAGTAATTAACTTAAACAAGTGGTTAGTTTTAATAGATTAATATTGTTATTTATTCTTGAAAACGTAATCGTGTTTCATCACTCTTGATTATTCAATGGTGAAGCCTTGTCAAATTGATTGTTGTAAGTAATTGCATCAAGATTTTTTAACTTATTATTCAGGAGCATAAAAGGTAAGCTTCTTTTTATGGTGACATAAATTGGCTTTTTTAGAATCAATAGATTTGTAATAGTAAATTTTTGGGTTCTATTTTCTTAAGATTTTCATTCCACGTTGTTGTAGGTTAAAAAATGTGTTTATGTTTATATAGTAGCTTTCATGTGCTTTTTTGTTAAAGCCATATATTAAACATGGTCAACACAATAGAAAAAGATGCAAGGTAGAGATAGAGACACTCATAAAAATGAAATCTCGTGCATCTAGTGAATTACAATGTTGACAATGCTCCTAGAGTTGTTGATCAACAAATTGAAGGAAATGATATGGATTTGCACTGTAATGATGTTAGATATTATTACCAAACTAAATCAAATGTTGTCAACTGGACTTTATGCCACGTTCAATGACATCAGATCAATTGTATATGATGTAAGCAAACAAACACATCATCTCCAAAATGATGGACATGATTAAGATTCTATCCTTCAAATCCTTTCAGTTAACATGCTTTTTTGTAGCTTGCAATATCTTAATATATCTGGTTGTAGAAGGGTATAACATTTTCCCACCATCATCTTTTGTTCATATGACTAATAGAACTTTTGGTAAGAATTCATTAATGCAAATAAACTCATCAATGAGTATCTTATTTCTATGTTTCTTAAGATTGCCATGCAATGCATATCGGACGTTAGGATATCTGTTTCATTTTTAATCAATTGACACTACCTTGTAGAATAAGAAAAGTAATTTTATTTCATTTACCGTAGATAAAATTAATGTAAAGAGAAACATCACTAAACATCAAACTCTTTTGATTTAAATTTGATTTAAAAACAACCAATTCATCTTTATAATGTTAGAATCAAATACCCTCAATTATCAATCTCTTTTAACCTGATATCAAAAACAGTTTCCATTTATCTCTCATAATATGAAAACCTTTTTTAACACTCCAAAAAGAAAAGAAGATAGGTAATCCTTCATATAAAAGATGAAGACTTTATATGAAGATATTTTTCTCTCTTTTTAAAAGAGAAAGATTGCTTGCCGACATAAACACTTGAACCACCTTGGGAGCTTATGAATGGAATCCCATTAAAGGATATATATCCATTATATATATGCCATGCGAGCACACCTAGGCAATATAACGTGTATATACAACAACGTATAACATAGAGATATCTTTTTTTTAATTGTATTAAGTGGGTGAGATTTTGGGATATAATTTATGGTATAGTTTATAAATTAGAAAAATATATAAATTTTTTAATAAGACAATTCATTTTTTTTTTGTTTTTTATTAAACAAAGTTGAAATAAAGATATGATTATAAGAGAAATAATTTTTCTTTTTTTTTTGGGTAAATTTGTTCATAGTATACAAATTTCTTTAATTGAGAGTAAATATAGGGGTATCCACTTTGCTAAATTTGTTTATAATTAGAATTCTTTGACTTAGAATCAAGCATTGAGGGATGTTCAATTTGTCAAATTTACTTACAACCACTCTTTTTGACAAAGAGTTCAGCATTGAGAGGTATATTCATTTCACCAAATCCATCCACAAACAATTGATGTTTTTTTTACCAAAGACCAAAAATTGAGAGATATACACTTTGTCAAATTCATCTAGAAATTGATTTTTTTTCAATTTAGAGCCCAATCAATAAAGAGTATCCATTGTGCATAAGCAAATTTAGTTGACTAAGAACTAAGCACTAAAAGATATTCACTCATGCAAAATGTATACAATTTTCTTTGACTTAAACATTAAGAATTTTGATTAAGAATGGAGGTTAAAGAATATTTGACTTCACAATTTTTTTATCAAATTCATTTGGAGCACAATCTTAATCTACTAGGGGAAGAGCACCAATAGCCGTCATAGCTAACTTCACGCACCCACAGATCCTAAACGGTACATCAGATTTTGATTTTTTTTTTTAGTTGTCTTCGTATGCGACTGAACTGCTTGTAGCTATTGATCTGGCTTCTGGGTAGTAACGATGCACGATGTGGAATCAATTATGCACACAAAGGTCAAAAAGTACACATTTCAAAGTGTCGCCTGATACCTAACTACAGATGTTCCAGTAATCGTCAACTCAAAATCACTAGTACTTGTCGACAAATGTCTCAATAGTGGTGCACAAATGTTCCAATAGTGGTGCACAAATGGGCCAATTATGAACAAAAAATTACAAAAATGATCGACTATTGGTACAAAACAAATTTATTAATGGTGTTTTCACTATGACGTTTATTGGGGGGTCAACATGACAATAAGGTGACAGTTATTGGAACTATCTTATCTATTGGTGCTCTTCCCCTACCTTCTAATATCTCTCATTAATTTATAAAAAACCAATTAGTAACCACTTCCACATTATTAAATATTCTCGTAGACACCTAAAACTTGCACAACTAATTAAATGAATTTTATTCGTTTAGTCACCATTTAGTCGTCTATTAATTAGACTAAGGTTTAATTAATATCCCTATTCTTCCAATCAACCTATTAATCAAATTAAAGATTTGATTAAAATCCATCTCTTCTAGCCTAACCTATTAATTAAAATAAGGTTTGATTAAGTCCCCTTTAGCCATTTAATTGAATAAATCTTATTTATTTCATTAAAACCCCCTCTTTCCCTTTTAATTGAATTTACATTTGATTAAAATCCCTTTGCATTTAAATAAATTATTATTTATTTGTGAATAGTCCCCCCAGTTGCAAATCCTACAAATGCAAGTTGCATCCCTTTTGGTTAAAATAAATTTTTATTTTATCTAAAATGCCTATTTTCCTCCACTTGCATTCTCCTACACTTTCCATTAACATGCTAATATTCTTCTAGAACCTCTCCAACCCCTCATTAACTAGCCTAATTCCTCTAATAATTTCACATCCCTAAATTTGGGGGAGTCACTTCTCCAAATTTGGGGAAAGTGTTCAAAATGTGTTGAAGACTTTACCTTCTTCAACAAGTTAACTTGTCGAGTCTTCCAAACTTGTAAGGCTCTTACAAAAGCCTTGAAGGTTATCTACCTTCCAACAAGTTAACCTCCAAAGTCTTCAAAAGAGCATTTAATGCCTCTTACAAGACATCATCCTAACCCATGATGGTTGTCCCTTTGGCCAAAGAGTTTTTTAGTAGCGAATCTTCACTAATTGGTGAATTCCGCATTTTTTTTTTAGGAAATGGCGATTAGTCTGGGGCAACATAATGGTCAAATCGCTCCAAATTTCATGGTTAATGGTACACTATATTCTGGCTTTGCCATTGACCACACACCGTTCAACGTGCATGCCTGTAATGTTCGTCAGGAATCACTCAGACGTGGGTATTAGATCACCTCCATTATTCGCCAAAAATAATAAAATGACCACGTACTCAGGACCTAATTCGCCAACGGTAAATTAAATGTTCATTGCATGCATTGGCCAAATTCGCCAATATCAATTAAAACATTATAAGCATTTCGAGGACCCATTTTACCCCGCTTAAATCAGGATGCATTTTGAAACACCCGCACAATTCGCCAAAAATGCAATCATGGATTGATATAAATACACTCTTTCTTACAATTTGTTCATGTCTGATTAGTAAATTTGGGAGCTCTTGATTCACATTCCGTAATTTGAGTTGGAACGTCGAAGTTCATTGTAGGGTAGAGGGCCAGAGTTACAATCATGCAATACAGGCCCAGTCATTCCTGATTCCTGATTCGGAGAATTGAGAAGGAATAAAGGTGAGTAATCATTTCTTCATACTTGATAGTATTAGTTTTAACTTTTAATTCATAGTGAGAGGTCAAGACTCAAGATGTCACAATCAGACATGGGTGAGACTCCTTAGGGCGGTGAAGGGATTGAGATGTCAGACAAGAGTGAGACCGAGACTCCTCAGGGTGGTGAATGGATTGGGAGGCCATCAAAACACCCAAAACTTAAACTTAAAGATACTACCATAAAGTCGTTCTTTGGAATTGGCAAAGTTTCAGGTCCATCAACTTCTGTAGTTGCAGAAGCCATTCACAGTAGCTCACCACCACCATAAGGTGGGATTGTCATTGAGTTAAATGCATCAAATGAGGATGACAATATTGACATGACAAAAGATATTCTAAGGGATACACACAATGAGATAATTCACTCGGATGCAAATGCTAGTACTGAAGATAATGTTGGTAGGAAGAAAAGAAAAAGGAAAGTAAAACTGGGGCGAGAGTGGGAGATGACAAGGAGTTTTAAGATTGATTGGGTAGCAAAGTACCCATTCATTGAACCAGTCCCAAACAATGATGAACAACCAACATATTTCAGGTGTAATATTTGTAGTTGGAAAACTAAAAGAGAGAAGAAGATGCAGCTAAAGCTTGACACCATAGAAAAGCATATTGGTAAGGTTTATGAAAAACAGATCATAGACGGAAAGGAAACACCAGTACTAAGATGAAAATCAAAGGAAGAATGTCTTCATTTTAAGTATGCCATGGAATATGAAGAGCATAACCACAAAATGAGATTGATTAGTAATATTGGATTTGAAAATACAATCAAGGCTAGGCTTGAACATGCAGCGAAAGATACAAACCTGGCAAAGATTGTTCAGATGAGTGTTATTTTTCATATTCTGTCGAGAGGGCGTCCTATGAAAGATTTCCTAGAATCTAGAAATTTATTATCTTTTTTGAATGTTCCTCACCATCCTATGTCACATTGGTCAATAAATGTTGGATGGGAAATGGCAAACTGTCTCACTGAGGTGGAAAAGCAAAATTTACAAGAGAGTATAAAAGAGTCAAATTTCATTTCATTATCAATAGATGAAGTTACTGCAGTAGATAACACTGCTTGGGTTTGTATGCATGTGTATACCATAAAAGAACATGTCTGCTGAGCTCATCTACTTTGTGTTCGTATAATGAGGGGAAATTCAAAAACATAAAATTTATATTTAGAAGTTAAGAAAGCTTTGAATGAAATTGTTGGTATGGATGACTTGACAATTGCCAATAAGTTGGTGTGTGTTAGAGCTGCAATAATGCAAGGTCAAAGGACCAGTCTTTGCGCAAGATTACAAACTAATATTGCACCATACATGGTTGGCATTCACTGCATGGGCCATTGAATGAATTTAGCATATAGAATTGTAAGAAATTTCCCTACAGTGTCAAAAGTTGAAGATCTGGTCCATGAGCTCCACTCATACTTCTGCTGAAGTCCTGAACGTTTTGCAAAATTTCAGATTTTTGCTGAGGGAGTAACAACAGGAAACAAGCTTCTCAGGGATGTTGAGACCAGATGGATCTCCTTGCATGGACCAGCGGAATGATTTCTAATAGAATGTCAATCCTTGATCAAACTAATGTATGAGCAATGCCTCATAGTAGACAAAGCTCCTAATCTCTTACATAAGTTAAGTGATATAGAGAATCTGTTAACTTTAGCTAGTCTTCTCCCCATGCTGGATTCAATGAACAAACTTGTTAAGAAAGCTCAAGACAGAACTATGTATATCAATGAGTATAGCACTCTACGTAAAATGACATGCTTGAGCCTGGATGGTCTATATTAAGATCTAATAGGGCAAAGCCCAATTTTTTTTAGGTGGCAAATAATTACAGATTTGAATCATGCTAAATTTTTTTTACATTTCAATACAAAAAATGAGTTATGTGTCTTTGTAAAAGGATTTCAAATACCAATGCACCAATCTAAGATGAGCAAGCGAGGCAGAGCACTACCAGTTAAAAAGGAATATTTTGATAGGATTGTTAAATCTGTTAGTGATAATTTGAAGTCTATTGCATATGAACTTTCAACTGAGATTCGTGAAAGATTCTCTCGAGAAGAAATAATTGAAGCCAGGGGTTGTGTGTATACTCAATTTTGGCATTCAATAGGAGATAATCCAAATGACGCAAATTTGTTTCATAAAAAACTAGAGGAATTGATATTGACATTTTCAAAAGATGCATATTGTAATGACAACCAATAGAAGGAATTTTAAATTCAGGTCATCTTAAAAAACAATGTAAACACTTTGCATTGACTATGAAACAATAGTTGGTTGACTTGGAGAATCCATTTGAACTTGGATCAATCACAAGGCTTTGGAAAATGATAGATCAAAGTGAAGTATTGCGTATTGCAATAACAAAATATTTGAAACTTGCTGATTTATGTCAAACAATGATATTGGGGTCGGTAGAAGATGAGAGAGTTTTCAGTGCATTAGGGCTTTTGAAATCAAAGATCAGAAACAAATTAGAGAAAAAATTGGAAACTTGCTTGAGGTTGTTTGTAACTCATTATAATGTTAGAGATTTTCCATATGATAGGGCACTCGCAATCTGGAAATTCATGCATGAAAGACAAGGGTTGTGCAACACTTTAAAGCTGGTGGTGCTACTGCTAGTGCTAGTGCTAAGACAAATGATGGATCGCAGACTTAGAGTCAGCATGAAGATGAAGAAATTTTTGAATACCTGACTCAGAATGAAGATGAACCTGTTAGTACTAGTCAGTTTCCGGATCTTGAGTCCATTTGGGATATAAAAGCCTCAGAATGAGTCGCTGAAGTGAATTAGCAGCTACTTTATAGGTATTTATAATTATACTATAGTTCTTGATTGATATTACAATTTCAATTTGCAATACTATAGTTGTCATTGATGATTTTTGATATTGTATTCCTTGAATTTGTCAATCAAAACGGATACTTATTTCATATTTTTAATTGTGAATTTGAATTATTAGTAAACAATTAGAATTTATTTTTTGAATTATTAGTAAACAATTGAATTATTAGTAAATTGGTTCCACATTATGTTGAACATGAAATGCAACAATTTGTGTCACAATATCCATAAAATTATTCATATTGCATAACTGTTAGAACCTTTCTATTGTTCTACATTAAATGCTTAACATGATGTTCATGGCGATTAGGGTTTTGTGTTTGTTTTTTGTCTTAGTTGGCTAGTAAACCGAAGTTGTCCTGTGTTGAAAATCTGAGTTTTTCTCTCTTTATTTGTCCATGTCAACATCAAGTATGGTCAAACGGTTGGTCAGCAAATGAGACATGTTTAATGTTTCATCTCTAACTCGCAGATAAATTTCATGTTTAACAATTTAAGTGGCGAGTTAGCGAGTGTTGGTTTGGGTTTAAATTGCGAGGTCTCTATTTTTTTGGGTGTTAGCATTTTATGTTAGTGAGCTGAAGATTATTAATGAAATTGCTTTGGTCGCAAGGTCTCGAATTGGTTTGATGCCATGCATTATAGCCATGAGAGTTAGCAAGTAAGTCATTAATGGTTTGTGTGCCACTGCTCGCGCCTGTTTATGAAGGTAATTAACATAAAACATCGATTTTTGTTGGTACTCACTGGGTCACTATGGTCAATAGATAAATAGTTTTGAGATTTTATGGTTATCGCTAGCTCGTAGGTCCTTTATCATCAAGTCAGTTTAAGTTGCGAGCTTGCGAGTACTGGGATATTTTAGTTGTCGCTACCTTGCAAGATGTTTTGCACTTGACCATTTTATGTTGTGAGGTTGCGACTGGGTGTGATTTTATGTTATCACAAGGTCATGAGGTGTTCGTAGTTAAGTCATTTTAATTTGCGATCATGCGATGTGGTTGGTATCACAGCTTAGTTGGTTTCGTCACTTGCTCGCAGGTTTTGAAGTTTTTTAGTATTTTATGTTGCGATTTGGTGACAGGTAAGTTTTGATCTAATTTTGTGGTCATCGCATGCTCGCAGGTTTGTAAGTCTTAAGTCAAAAAGTGTTGCGAGCATGCAATGGTAGTTAAGTGTCTTGTTGTCGCGGGATCACAAGGGTTTAAGTCAAGTTAAGTTTTGAGTTATGAGCTTGCAATGAAATAAGTTGTTTTGTTAGATTTGCAGTGGTTGCCAGCTCATAGGTAAAGAAAGAATATTACAAATGTTGTTGTGAGGTTGCGAGTGAAGGGCTTGATGAAGATCAATGACTGTCACTCAGTCGCGATATTCTTTGAGGATTTGTAAAAGGGGTTGCGAGCTTGTGATTAAGAGGATTTGGTAGCATTGTCGCTAACTCACCGGTTACTTTCCAAATTGTTATAACCAGTTGTGAGTGTGCGATTAAAGATGGGGATTGACACGTGGACTTATTTGTCAGGTTCTATAAAAGTTTTGAATGGCAATCGCCAATCAAATAGAAGGGCATGAATTCAAATTTCACTCAAGTACTTCAGCTTTGAATTAATGCCATAGTAGCTAGTTCATGCAAGTGTGGCAATTAATGAGACTTGAGAGAAGTGATGGCACCCAAATACCATAAATTGCATGATCGAGCCGAGATTTTGTATAATTGAATTAATGCATTCTATCTTCGAGGTAATCCAATGAATTGAGCTTTGAAACAACGTTGGAGAATTCAGAGTGTTGGGTGTGAGAAAATTTCAGAAAATTGGATAATTTTTTCTCCTGCAGCTAAAATGAGCAAGGCAACGAGTGGAACTGGAGGTTCCAAGCCCAAGGCCATTGAGGAAAAGAAGGATAAGAAATACAAAGAATAATTTGTAGATTTTTTGCTAGGGACTTCTGTTTCTTTGAATACAAATGATTTGGAATGGAAAGATTTATGGAGCCAATGCAGAAACCTGACCATGCTTCATATGATTGGTTCTGCTCTGTTTCATTATTTCTGGAATAATAGGTTTAAGGGTGTCCCGATGTCAAACCCTTGGGATTTAAATATGGCAAATTTAATTGTGCCAGATGTGTATGTTGATGTGGATTTGATCAAAGAGTTGGCCAAACACAATTGCTTAGTATCTAGGGTAATCAGAAGAAAGAACCAGTCTGCCCTAGTTTCAATTAACAAAGGTAGCTTTGTTGAAGCTTTACATATTACTGGTGCTGCATGTACAGATATAGATTTGGAGCGGATTGAAAAGGATTATGAAAAATACAAAGGTGTTATCAAGAAGAATGCAATGATTAGATACATGCCTAGGGTGAATAGGAAACCGATTATAATTCCCATATAGTATCAAACCACCATTTGACATCACACCTTTCCACCATTATATGCATTGTACAATCTATGGATTATGCAGAGTGTTGGGTTTTGATGGAGATTCAACAATGTCAGCTGAATTACTGATGATGGCTATGGACATTCAACACCCAGATGTTAACATAGATTACGATTATGTGGGCTATGTGGTTGAACACATTCATAATGCTCTAGTTGAAATTCAGAGTGGTGCACCCAGCCCTACATTCAAGCATTATTCATTTCCGGTGCATTTAATCTTGTTCTATAATGTTGAGTTCATGGATAAAGAATTGGAGCTTTTCAAAGAAGAATTGGGTGTCTTAATGTCAATACAAAGATGGACCCAAGTTTGGGACAATAGTTCTCCCCATTCTTCTTTCCTTTTCTTTGAAAATTGGATTTTTTTGCCAATTATGGAAATGCTAGGAATAAATAGGGAACGATTGTCAATTAATGTTTGGAGAGTTTTGAGACCTTACCAATATGTTCCAAATTGGTCTATTTCACATAACTAGGGGGAATTTTTATTTTTTGACAACTTTATTGTGATCAGAGTCTATGGGTGTCCTCAGCCTCCCCATATTTTACCAAAATTTATTCCAATTAGGATTGCTTTTATGGAGTTTATTTGGCAATTGAACCTAGTTGAAAAAGAATACCTTGACAAACACATGAAGGGTTCTCTTCTTCCTAGGCTTTGGGTTGTGTCTGATTTTACCATTGGTAGGAGTTCCTTTGATGAAGTAAACAATTTTCTTAAACAGTATATGTTGGTTAATGTTGTGTCTAGATTCTATGATCCTAAACAATTTATTAAATGTGCATTGCCAAAAATGACACCTTGGGCCACAATAAAGGACCATGAACCATTGGATGATGAAGGTGTGGTTAGAAATTTGTTGAGAAAAGAGGAAGTACAAGAAAGGAAAGAAAATGGAAAAATTTGATGAGAGGTGAAGTAGAATTGAAGGTTGTCAATACTAGTTTCTCAGGTTTTTGCCTTGATAACCTGTACCTGGAGAGGATTGATAGAATGCTGAGTTTGTATGAAACTCTGATGGAACAAATGCCTCAAATTCTAGAAGTAGCTACTCAGCAGCAAGAACCCCAAGATGGAAATTCTTCACATGGCAAGAGGCCACTTAGTGTGTCTAGTGATGATGTAGAGAGTGGGGATGAAGTTCAATCTACCTGAGTGCTACCTGCAAAGAAACAAAAAACCAAAGAGGTTGGTACAATTGTGAGGAGAGACCCTTCTAGAGCAATTTTTACAGAACAAGGACACTACTTTCATCAAATAAAGACACATCTTAGAGAAGCAGGGCATAATGAAGAACAGGGAGAAACAAACAAAGCCCTTGCTCAAGGCTTTGATGAGCATGTGATCTTGTCAAATGAGTTCATGAAAGATGATGACTTTATTAAGTTAGATGAATTTAAATTTTTTTTGACAAGGTTGAAACAAAATCAATTAAGACAAAATCTGATCATAGAGGAAGGAAATGTAGAAAATAAAGAGGAGATCATCAAGGCACTACAAAAATATGATCATGACAGGGTGAAAATATCTGTGGAATAGGCAAGACAATTAATTAAGAGTATTGGTATGATTGTGATGCCTGACTGGGATATCCAATCTATTTTTATTATTGATCAAATTAGGAAGCAAGAGGACCCAATGTTTAAAACTGAATTTGAAATTGGAGATGTAATAAGAGGATCATGATTTAATCCTAAGTCAAAGACACTTGCTGCTTGGTCTTTGGCCCCTTCCACTCAAAAGCCCCACCTTATAAATATCCAAGTAGAAAAGAAAGCTGACAAAATGATATGGAATTTGCAGAACACAATTGACACGAAGATTGCCTCATTTTTTACTCAAGTTTCTTTCATGAATTTATCAAAAACAGAGGATTTGTTAAGAAGATACACAGAAACATATAGCTGATTGATTGCATTATCTAAAAAATATGAAGAGACACTGATGAAGAAGGGTGCTCTAGAGGAACAGTTAGTGGAGTTGAAAGAAAAAATTGCAAATGAGCCCCCTCCAATATAGATTACAGAACAAGTACAAGAAATACTAGCTGATGTGACAGAAAAAATGGAGGAATACATAGAGAAAATTGAAAAGCTTGAAAAGGAACAAAATGTCAAGGCTATCTCTATTGTGTTGGGAATTCTGAAACATGGGATTAATGTATTGAAAGGAAAATTCATGGTAGTGCATGATTTGCACATTTCTTTGAAAGAGGCAAGTAAAACATCCTCTGAGGTTGTTGCTTTTCTTGGACCTTTGTTTAATGTTTGGTCAGGAAGAAGCAGATTAATGGATAAGCTAGATACTACAATGATGTATAGTGATGAGTTCCCTCCCAAGATCAGTGACACTAAAGACATGGTCGAGGTAATGAATGCAACTTATGCATTTTTCACAGGGAAGGATGTGCTTATAAATGAAAAATCGCAGACATTTGGAGAAGGTTATAGTAAATTGGTGCCTTCAGTTTATGGTAGTAATGGAGATTTGAAATTAGTTTTTGATTGGACCAATGAATTTGATTTGATTCTAGAGGAAGAAGAAATAATCAAGCATATAGATGAATAGATTGATGTTAATTTCCTTAACGGTATGCTTGATTCACTGTTCAAGGTGGAGGTTGACCATGTAAAGTTTATTGTTGAGGCCAGGGTAGTTACAGATGCCAGATGGACATATTCAGTTGCAAAGTTGGAAGAGGTAAAGGCATTGAGTTGGCCAATAGACAAAGAGGTGGACATGTGGCAAGCTATGCTAAAGCAAAAGAAGAAATGTCAAGTTGGTACCCAAGATTCCTCACAGTAATTCTAAGCTTGTTGAATCCTCATCTTATAAAAGGATTCCAAGATTAATTTGAGAGGGATGGCTAGTTGGCCACTTTTATTGATGTTGAAAACTTTGATATAGTTATAATAGTTCAGTTGTACAAGAATTTGATAAGTGCATGATGAATACTAAGAGGGGCGGGGGGGGGTGAATTAGTATACAGAAAAACATTGTATTTAAACACTTAAATGGTCTAGTGATAAACTGGTAGAATAGTTTAATAGTCAAACCGGTTAACACACATGCAAACCAAAATGCAAATAAGACATTCACCCACAAGAGCAATAACACCATAACACAAAATATTTGACATGGAAACCCAAATGGGAAAAACCACAGTGAGATGAAACTCACAAGTAACTATCTACAGAATAGGAACCAAACCGGTTAAGGTCATACAATGTTCTTTACCAGAACAGATCCTATTAGGAATCTCAATCTCTGTTAGGAGATAAGTCTGATCAAAGACTACCTTGCTAGAGGATTTTAGATCCACAGATGTGAACCACCTTGTTAGAGGATTTTACAAAGGCTACTCTGAGCCTACCCGGTTAAGGGCTTCAGACTTGTCAAAGATGTGAGTAATCAACAAGTGAATGATCTAGCAAATAGCACAGATTGCTTAGTTAGATCCATTCTAGCTCATAGCTAATGCATTTCAACATTACTTTAGTCTTCAGTAACTCACACTCTATTACACCTCAAAAAACTTGATCTTCACAGTTAAGATCGTTCTCACAAAAACTCATCAACCACCTTAAACCCTAGCAACAACACTAAAACCCTAGACATGATGTCCTTATAAAGGAATTTGATTTCATGTCGGTCCAATAGGTTTACAATCCAATTTCCTAGGTTCAATGAATCTAGACATACTTGGTAACACGACACAAAAATCACCGCCAGAGTGTCGACATCGTCAAACAATCGATGGATGGTAACTCATCACAAAATTCTGGTTGCTGGTTTGACAAAAATGAAGACTGGGAAATATGTGTTTTTCCGCTTTGATCCCTCATGCCGCTCGAGATCCACTAACCGCTTGGAGTCAACATACCGCTTCAAACCGGTAAAGACATTCTACAAAACACCAATAGTCTAAAGACTATAATACAACATATTAGTTGCAACAAATTCCGATTGAGCTTTAACTCATACATATAAAAGTGATCTCAATGCAAGTGTCTGTCCATCAATGACAATCACAGCATAATCATAAAAAATGCCAATAGTGCATAGTTGAATCGCATTTTGAATTTACTTTCTGATATCATTATGAATATAATATCAATATCATTTGCAGTTGAGATCTTCACATAATTATCTTTGTGTTGAATTTATGTTTTCATTGTGAATTGAATGGTCAAGGGTTTTTTAGTTTACGTATGAATCTGGGTTGTGTATGTAATGGCATATTCATTCCTATTTATCTGCAAATGAATCTTATTGAATTTTATTGTCAAGTTGTATTTGAATTGTAAGTGACTCTATGCCCTAGGATAAGGCACTAGTCTGTTGTCTTGATGTTGACTTGGTGGAGTGACCTTCCAATTATAATAGTTGATTCATTGTGGGTGAATATGTTTTCTTGTTTGCCTTTGATTATGAAATTGTGATTTGTCTATAACATCTATCATGGAATTGTATCCTCAAAATATATTCCCTTTAATTGAGTTGCATGCATGTTTTACTAATTATGTTGTATTTCTATATATTGTGGTGTTTTATACTTTCATTCTTAATACTCTTATGATTTTATATGCTATGGATGTTTATGTAATATATATGGAGGTATTCTATGACTATCATGTACATGTTTTCCCTCCATAAAGTTGGCATTTACTCATACCTATAATCCTCCCACCAATTACAATGAGGTGAATCCTTAATATGATTCCAAACTAACATAAATTTTGCATTTCTGGGCATAATAGGAAGCATTAAATGAAAATTACATGCACCATAACAATGCAATAAATGAATAAAGTTAAAACTCATGATTCTGATCATTTGAAAGAGATAGAATTATACACCAGAGAGAAATAGATCAAAATTTAATTTTTATTGAATAAAATTACTACTTCCGTTGACCATCACAAAATAAATTTATATATAACTCCTTCAAGAACCTGCACAAATCTTGACACTAAATGCTTTTAATTTGCTCTGTAAATAACTATACAACTCTCTCCCTTCACCTAGAGTCTAGAATCACTACTGGAACTAGAAAAGGAACCCCAATGACTATACAACTTGCAAAATTGCTTGAGCCATGCCATTATCACCCTGATGCCTTCAGATGGAATGTGAGATGTTACATTATATCCAACAGATCATTTCCAAATAGAGGAGGAAACCTTCATGCCCAGGAACAGAGAAAATGGAAAGAGGAGCTCGAGCCTTCATGCCCACGATCAAGGAAAGTGGAAAGAGGAGCTTTAGGGTAAATGTAATATGTTGGGGAGGGGTTGTAGCTTCCATGTCACCACAAAGATGACTGGCTACCACTCCCCACCCAAACAAATCCTTCCATTCCTCTACGGGCTCCTTCTTCAAACCCCCTGCCATCCTGTGGCAGAGTAGAAGCAGAGGATGTGCCATGCTTGGCCTTTCTTGATAAGAAAAGGATTTCACACCCCCTCTGGCAATCCTTCTCACTTTCACAACCCCTTTGACAATATACAAACTCACATAGGAGAAAACAAAAAAATACCCATCCAGTATCACAGAGCACACAACAACTCCATGCACGATTCTGCTCAAACATCATCTTCCTTTCTGAGGAAAAAACCACTCTCAGAAAATGAAAAATGTTTCTTTTCTCTTCTACCAATTAAGTCACCACTCCATTGTATTTATAACCTTTTAACACTTCATTTGGTGATGCTCATTCACGTGAAAAATCATCATTTTGGTGTTTTTCAACATGACTGTAGACTCTAGAAGTCATGCCTATCAAATCCACTACATCCTGCTAAGGCTCATCTATTGTGAATGATTTTGTTATGATTTTATTCCTCCTTGATTGGACAAATTCTGCTTCAGAATCCCTGACAACAAGCAACCTGAGCTCTGATTTGTCAGAGAAATCCGTGATCTCCCATCTCTAACTCAGAAGCTATCAAATCCTTTTATGCCTCTAAAACCATCGTCCTCGCTTGTCTAATCAACCTCGACTCAGGAGAAACCTTCAAACTAGTCCCTCAGGAATGAGTCAACATCCAAGCCTTAAAAATTCCTCATACATGTTAGCTTGCCACCACAGTTGTCACTAGCTCTCATGTTTGTTTAATGTTAGCATTTTTAGGTTGTGAGCTAGCGACCAGATCGTTTATGGTTATCGCCAGCTCGCGAGGTAAAATGTCTGAAGATGTGATCAAGCCACGAGCTGGTGACAAGTTGGTTTGGGTTTACATCACGAGGTCTCTAGCTTTTTGGGTGTTAGCGTTTTATGTTACCGAGCTGGAGATTGTTAATGAAATTGCTTTGGTCGCGAGGTCTCAAGTTGGTCTGATGTCATACATTATAACTATGAGAGTTAGCGAGTAACTCATTTCATACAGTTGTCACTAGCTCTCATGTTTGTTTAATGTTAGCATTTTTAGGTCGCAAACTAGCAACTAGACAGTTTGTCATTAAGTTTTATGGTTATCGCCAGCTCGCGAAGTTAAATGTTTGAAGACTTGATCAAGCTGTGAGCTTGTGAGTGAAGTGCTAGCGGTTAAGAGATAAACAGTTTTATGTTGGCGAGTATGTGATAAGGGTTAAAGTTACCACTATCTCCAAGTCACTGCAGTCACGAGGACTTAACATTTTGTGGTCGAGAATTGGCGAGTGGTAGTTCAGTTTCCCTCAGTTGCTAGATTTGGAGGTTATGAAGTCTTAGCATTTTTAGCTTGCGAGTTGGAGATAGAGTTGTAAGGGCTTCTTGCTAGGTCGCAAGATTTTCTAATGGGCAGTCTTTCAGGCAGAGAGTTGACGACTGTGTGCCACGTGTTTTCATGACTTATTATCTTGAAATCGCCAATATTTTTTTTTAATGGTTTGAAAATAGCTTGAAATTGCCAATATTTCATTTTTATGGTTTGAAAATAGGTTGAAATTGCCAATGCAAATATTTTTCTGGTTTTAAAAACATTACAATTTGCCCATGCAAATATTTTTTGGTTTTAAAAATATTACGATTCGCTAGGATTTTTCACAAACTTTGAGTGATCACGGCTAATTCACTAGGATTTAAAGGAAATGAGATATATCTTGTGTGTGTATGTGTGTGTATGTATATGCATATGTATATGTATGTATGTATGTATATGTACATATATACATATGTACACACACACACACATTATTTAATGTAGTAAATTAGATTAAATTATTATTATGCAGTCTAATTGATAATTATATGTGAAAGGGATGATATCATATCATTTCAATGTACGAGAATGCATACAATGTTAAAATCTCGATCAACGATTTGAGCTAATTTGATTATTTATTTATATATGCATGGGAAGGTACACTTGATGTGTGTATGTCTTAGTCACTACAAGTACATGGCATCAACTCCACCTAGCTCCATAGGTTTGAGTGTGCCCATATCCCCAACGGTGGTAAAATACCCCAAATGTGATAACCCTCTTTTTGGACCTCGAAATGACTTCTTGTTATTATTGGTGTTGTTGTTGTTGTTGTTATTAATAATACTATTATTCATTTTAATATTAATTTTATGAGCAATGTTAGTTGGACATGAAAATTGAATAATGATGAAATTAGTTTAAAACGAAGAATTAAGTAGTGATGACACACTCGTAAGGTCATAATTTACTTGGAAATTATTTATTTCCACAATATTCTAATTGAGCACATGATGTAGGATAAATAACAAGATTCTAGAAAAGAATATTTGAAATTCAAAATATTAAGGAATAAATATTATATTTAGCAAATAAATGACATGGGAGTTACAAATTATTCTATGACAAGAATAATTCTATTCATGGCTCTATTTTATGACAAAAGAGTTACGAAATTTATTTTGGAGGAGAATTCAAATTCGAATTTTGAATGCATGGTCAAATGTAACCCCGCTATGACAACAATCATTTTTGCAAGAAATTAATTTATAAATTACTTATTTTCTCAATATGATTTAGCACATGTTGTAGGAGGAAATGAGAAGGTTCTAGAAGAGAATCTCAAATTCAAATTTTTGCATGTAACCCCCACTATGAAAATAATCATTTTTGCATGGAATTAATTTTGGAAAAGAATCTCATAATCAATTAATTTCTTTTGTAGTGGAAAAATGACTCTCTTTTCTATAAATTGAGTTCTAGATTTTCAAAAAGGGGGAGTTCATAGACTTGGATGGAAAAGTAGTTTTCTGAAGCTCTTGATTATTCATGTTAGTAGTAGAAGAATTTTGTTAGTCATGTTGGATAGAAGGATTTTTAAGTTTAGATGAAGAATTCTCACGAAACTCCAGTAAGGATTGAAGTAGGTTAGTAGGAAGATTGGGATGAATTCGATAGCAGGTGCTTCGTCCAATCTAGGTTCTCCTATTTCATTCACTTAATTGCAAGTTTGAATCTTGAATTATCATTCTTATCTTCCTTTTAGATTTTATTTATATGAAAATTCTCTTTCAAATAACCCTCTCTCAATTATTTGGATAGATTAAATTAAATGTAAATTCTCTTTCAAATAACCCTCTCTCAATTATTGAGATAGATCAAATTAAATATCTACCTTCTAATTCTTTCCAAATATACATGTAAAAGATTTACCAAAATTTTTCTTTCAATATACATAAGCAATTTTTTTTTTACTTTATCTTGTTGAATAAAGGGGTAAAAAATTTATTAATAATCAAACACAAGCATTACATAAGAAAACCAAAGCCTCAAAGCTCTAGAAGAGAACAACAAACCCAACCAATTATCAACCAGCTTCATGACTATCCATATCCTCAGCAAAGATCTTATGCAAGTCCTGACAATAATCCGAGGAAAGATGCTCCCAACCCTCAACTTTCCAATCATCACCATGTTCTGAGGCCCACTTAACCAAACAATCAGCTACTCTATTTCATTCATGAGGAATGTGGATGAAAGACACCTTCTCCATCATAGCACTAATTTGCAAAATCTAGTGAACAATCCCTACCAGCTGCCAATTAATTTCACTCACCTTCTGCTCAATCAACAGAATAACCATAATCTATGAATCTGATTCATAGATAACCTTACACCACCCCAACTCAAAAGCATGCTCTAGGGCATAGAAAATTACTAATCCCTCCATAAAATTATTAGACTGCTGCCCTTTATGCATTGAAAAGAATAAAACCACCTCCCCGATACAATCCCTACCAACACCACCAATCCCAACAGGACCCGGATCACCCCTAGAGGAGCCATCGATGTTAATCTTAATGGAATCATCATGTGGGGGCAACGATCTTCCCACCCTATGAACCTTCTTCATAGCATGTCTACCTCTCTTGACACAAGCTGCAACAAGCGACATCTCCTGCAAACCCAACCTACTCACTATATCAGCCTCTCCTCTGTCCAGAGGAAAATTCACCTCACATTTAGCTTCCATTGTCTCCTAGATCATTCACATGATTCTATTCCACACTTGTTGAACTAGCAGTCTGACTTCCTAAAGATCCTCCTATTCCTCTCTAGCCAGATCTGCCAAAGTATGAAAATAGGCCCAATGTGCCAAACAATCTAGAGAAAAGAGGACGAAATAGGAGGCCTGCCCAAACTACTCCAAAACTCCACCAAAGAATCCTTGTGAACACAATGGTGCTTCCATACCCCCAACTAGTAATGCCAAATCAACAACGAGAAAGGGCATCTGAAGAATAGGTGTGAAGAATCCTCCTCCCCATTACCACACAAAACATAGATGGAATGCCCATGGAACCCATGCTTATGAATATTGTCCCATGTTAGACATCTATTCAAAGCCAAAGTCCAAGCAAAATAGTTACACTTCAGCCAAGAGAAATTATTCCAAACATATTTCCACTAGTGCACCTCCCTCCCCTCCAATCTATGGGACAAAAACTCCTGGTACCAACTAGCAACAGTAAAAACCCCCTTAAGATTCTGGGACCAAGCAAGTATATCCCTATCCTTAAGGGAGCTACAATTTCTGCTAGCCAAAATGCCATGAAGCTCCACATAGTCTTCCTCCATGCCAAAAACTAGCCATTCATTAGGAACCTTCCACCGCACCATCTCCAATTGCCCACACATATAAACAAACTTAAAGTCGCTCACTCTAGACCACCATGCCTCCAAGAACCTTTGGAAAAGATTCACTAAATTAGGAAACTGATAAATAATGGGGGGATATCTATCCCAATGATGGGATGGGGTTTGGGGTAGACTAGCCTAGTCTATGCTCCTGGATCCTTTCCTTGGATCACCTAGTGTTCTCCTCACACCCTAGGGTCTCTAGGAATGCCTTTGCTTGAGGAATCCCCTGACCTTTCCCAATCCACCCACCAATGAGTTGATATGCTGCTGCTAAGGTCTCACCTACTCATGAGACTCAAAACCCCTTACTATGGCTAATAAGGGCTGAGGCTTGTTCCACACTTTCCAAGGTCTTATCAAGCTTGTTTCAGGTCTATTTCATGGTCTATCCACCCATTTATGAGCCCCCAAGAGGTTTCAAGATTCCAACCCCTTACCGATTTCACAAATTTGGGTTTTTGCCTTCAAAAAGGGCTACAAGGATTAGGACCAATTAGGCCTCCTAACCAGTCTTCTAGGGCTCCCTCTCACAAATGATGCACAAAAAACCCTAACTCCCAAAATGGATTGCCATTCAATTGGCAAGGGCTCAAGGATTTTCTAGGTTTTGGGCCTCCAAGTGGCCGTACAGTGCCTAGGGCAAATTTTGAGGTTTTTAAGGGTTTTGTAAGGGTTTTGTGGTCTGCTTGGGTCACAGTGAAGGTTTTGTGTATTATCCACCTTTTTTGGATTGGTGGAGGCTCCTCCTTCACACCAATGATGCTTCTAACACTTCTCTACACCTTCTCCAAAGGATGTACTCTCCTCTATCCAACCTTGCTCTCCAAGACCTCTGCAATCTAACCTCTCCTAACCGGGCACTGTCCAGTCTCACCTAGGAGTAGGTCTTTTCTTGGCCTTCCTACATTTTTAAGGGCCCTTCTTGTTTTGCAATATGGTACAAGGTCTCCACTCTCATTCCCCATGGTTTCATGGTGGTTCCACAATGGGGAATGGAGTTATGCAGCCATTTACACAATCCTATCCAAAACTGGATAGTAAGAAGATAGTTTACAAACTATTCACAAACACACTCAATTTGCAAGTAAGAACATAAAATAATTGCTTGAAATGAAATTTTTTACACCATGAAAAACATTCCATATAGTTTTAGACATTTATCAATCCATGAATTTGCTTGGTTGCTTCATACAAACTGACTGGTAACAGTTTCACAGTCTCAGTCAGATCTTTTTGTTAGGGTCGTACAATCTCTGACATCCAACCCTTTCATTTAGGGTTTTCAAGTACTTATACTACCTATATCTTGATCTGTGTGCCCAAACTAGGGTTTTCCACGCTAACCTAAAGAACTTGACATCATGGTGGAAAAGTTGCTTGACAACTTTTAAAAGTTGTCATGCAACTTTTGAGCAACTTTCCCAATGTTGCTTTTTATGACTCCTAGACCCACATTGGGCCAACCTAAGGACACCACCATGTTATAAAGAACCCTTAAACACTTCAAGGACACACATACCCTCCATTTTCAAGAAAATCACAATCTTGACTCATGACTCCTAAGATCTCCACTAGGACCCTAACTAGGACCTATGAGCACATGGCTCATTATTCTATGTACAATGGCTTCTAAAGAAGCATAACACAAACAAAACAAAGAAAAAGAAAGAGTTTGGAAGGGTGCTCCTGCACCATACTCCCCCTCTGCACATAACTTAAGAAATAGAAGAAGAGATGAGAGCTTGGTCTATTCCAAGTGCCTTGAACCTGCTCTCCTCCACCCAGGTAGCTTCAGATACTGGTTGATCTGCCCATTTCACTAAGTGCTCCATGTAGACCTAGTGTCTAGTAGACTTCTTCACCCTTGATTCCAAGATCTCCTCTTCTTTAGGCTTCTTCACCTATGGTAAGACATTGACATCAAGGTCCTGCAGTACCTTGGCTTGGTTCTCAGTCTGCCCTGCTATCTCACCCTTGTACATGATCAGGTCAGCTACATTAAAGACTGGTGATATAGCTAAATTTGGAGGTAGGTCAACTTTGTAGGAATTCTTACCACATTTTGACAGGATTCTACAAGGTCCTACCCTTCTCATCTGCAGTTTGGTTGGCTTACCACCTTGCATCCTAGCTTTGCTCAAATGTACCATCACATAGTCACCCACCTTAAACTGAATTTCTCTCCTTTTCTCATCCAATTTGGCTTTCAGTTGCTGAGTGGATTCAAGGATGGCCTACTTAACTTGCTCTTGAACTTCCTTGATGGTTTGAGTGAAGTCTTCTGCTTGCCCACTCTTCATTTCCAAACTACCAAGGTCTCTCAACTCACATACTCCTCTTGGATGTCTGCCATAGACAACCTCAAAAGGACTTCTACCGGTGGTTCTATTCACACTGTCATTATATGCATACTCTGCTTGAGAAATGATTAGGTCCCATGTTTGGCCATACTTCTTAGTTAAACACCTCAACAAGTTACCTAACACCCTATTGATGACTTTAGTCTGACCATCTATTTGTGGATGGTAAGCTGAGCTAAATGACAAGTTAGTTCCTAGTCTCCTCCATAATGTTTACCAGAAATGACCCATGAACTTGTTGTCCTTTTCTGAAATAATTCTTAAAGGGATTCCATGAATCCTAACAATCTCTTTGAAGAAGAGATGTGCAACATAGCTTGCATCATGTGTAGTCTTACATGGGATAAAATGACTCATCTTGGAAAATCTATCTACTACCACATAGATGCTATCCATACCTATTTTTGTCTTGGGAAGTCCTACTACAAAGTCCATGCTTAGACATTCCCAAGGTCTACTAGGGATCGGTAATGGTTGATATAAATCGGCATTGCTTGATCCACCTTTGGCTCTTTGACACACTCCACATTGCTCTACATACCTCTTTACATCCCTTGGCAACTTAGGCCAATAATAGTACCTCTGTACTAAATCCAAGGTTTTGTTAACTCCAAAGTGTCCACTTAAATTGCCATTATATTTTTCTTGGATGAGGTTCTCCCTCATGGATCCTCTAGGTACACACAACTGGTTACCCTTGAACAAGAGACCATTTTGGAGAGGGTAATCTGCATACTCACCATGGAAATGGTTCTCAAACTCTTTTCAAACCTTGTAAGCTATTGAGAGGTCTCCATCTCCTTCATAGAGGTCTTTGAAACCTTCTATTCCTATGCTTTGCAACTGTAACTCTTGAACTGTTAACAACTTCCCGCTCAATGCATCTGCCACCCTGTTAAGTTGCCCCTTCTTATGGTTGATGGTGAAGGTGAAGGATTGGAGGTATTCCATCCATTTCAGATGCCTATTTCTTAGCTTCTCTTGAGTGTTGATGTAACTCAATGATTGATTGTCTGTGAACACTACAAATTCTTTTGGAAGTAGGTAATACCTCCATTTCTTTAAAGACTGCACTAATGCATACAACTCTAGGTCATAGGTTGAGTACTTCTTCTTTGCTTCATTAAGATTCTCACTAAAAAAGGCCATAGGTCTTCCCTCTTGACTCAATACACCACCTACTACAACTCCACTTGCATCACACTCCAAGGTGAATAGCTTATCAAACGTAGGTAGGAGAAGGATGGGTTTTGTGGCTACTTCTTGCTTCAACATTTGAAATGCTTTGTCTGCCTGCTCAGTCCATTCAAACTTAGTTTTAAGACCTCCTTTAATGGTGTCAAGGACTGGTGCACATATACCACTGAAATTCCTCACAAATTTCCTATAGAATTGAGCTAATCCATGGAAACTTCTAACTTCAGTCCCTGTTTTAGGTGCAGGCCAATTCAAAATTGCCTCCACTTTGCTTGGATCCATCTTCAAGGTTCCCTTAGACACCACAAATCCTAGGTAAACCAGCTCTTGCTTCAAGAAGTCACACTTCTCAAGGTTGATGGATAATTTCTCCTCATGCAACCTCTCTAAAACTAACCTCAAATGCTCAAGGTGCTCTTCCTTGGTTCTATTATAGATGAGAATGTCATCTAGGTACACTACCACAAATCTACCTGTGAAATCCTTCAACACCTCATTCATCAACCTCATGAAGGTTCTTGGAGCATTAGTAAACCCAAATGGCATCACAAGCCACTCATACAATCCATCTGTGGTTTTAAAAGCAGTCTTCCACTCATCACCCTCCTTAATTCTTATCTGGTGATAACCACTTTTAAGGTCTAGCTTGGTAAAATACATAGCCCCTCCTAAACAATCCATCAAATCCTCTATTCAAAGAATAGGAAACCTATACCTTATGGTAATCCTATTGATTGCTCTTGAGTCAATGCAAAGTCTCCACTTACCTCCTTTTTTTGATGCTAGCACTACCGGGACTGCACATGGGATGATGCTCTTCTTAATCAGTCCTTGTTCCAATAACTCCCGCACTTGCCTTGCTACTTCCTTATTCTAATCAGGTGTGAGCTTATATGCAGCCTTTTTAGGTAAGGATGCACCAAGAACAAAGTCTATTTGATGACTTATGGACCTTCTTGGTGGGAGTGTTGCAAGTGCTCCATCACTCACTATGTCCTTATACTCTTGCAACATTTGCTTTACCTCCTTGGGTATTTCTACCTGCAACTTGTTTTCTTTCTCCTTTGGCTTCACAAATATGGCACACTTCACTATCTCCTCCTCATGTAACATATTTAAGAACTATTTACCAGTAGCCATTAAAACACTAGTTGTTTTTGAAGTGCCCTCTTCATCCTCTATCAAAGACTGAATCTTGAAGGTCTTGTTGTCCTTCTTAAAGGATATGGAGTTCTCCTCTCCATCATAGATCACCTTCCTATCAAATTACCAGGGTCTTCCTAGCAATAAGTGACATGCATCCATAGGCAACACATCACAAAGGATCTTGTCCTTGTATCCTCCAATGGAAAACTCTACCCAAGTCTGCTCATTGACTAGCACACTCTATCCTTTGTTCAACCAAGTCACCTTGTAAGGATTGGTGTGGGGTATTCTTGTGAGTTTCAACTTCCTAACTGCCTCTTCTGAGATGATGTTGCCAGTTGATCCTGTATCAGCTATCACCTTGCACACTTTACCAAGAACTTTGCATCTCACCCTAAACAATGCTCTCCTATGTTTGGGTTCCTCCTTAACCGGTCGTCTGATCAAAATCCTATTGAACATCAGATTCTCACCAACTTCTGATTCAATCTAGTCCACATCTGGTGTCTTGCTGCTTGAAGAGTCTTCTTATGCATAAACAACCCTCTTTCCACTATTTGATGAGGTAGGCTTGTCAGGGCATCTATATGTTGGGTGTCCCAATTGTCCACAATTGTAACACTTCATAGTTGCAAAATAGGAGTTACCTCTATTGGTACCTCTACCCCTATTTGGACCACCTTGTGCACCTCTTCCTCTAGAGTGTCCTCCTCTGAGATTGGTTTCACTACCATGCTCAGTCAACTTGGCTTCTCCTTGGTTCCTTGGCTCATTTGCTTTGCTTTGGTAACCACCTCGGTGATTCACTTGATCTCTACCTCTACCTCTACCCCTGTTATTGGAGTCTCCTTTCCTTTTGTTCCTCTCTTCTACCTTGATAGCAAGCTGATGGCATTTATGCACAGTAGTAGGAGTCCATAGGCTTATCTCCTCCTAAATGTTACACTTTAGGCCATTTAGATACCTAGCCACCTTAATAGATTCATCTTCTTGGACCTTTGATCTAAGACAAAGTTTTTGGAACTCTTCGGTGTAGGAGGTTACATCAAGATCTTTCTGCTTCAATCCTTGTCTCTTCTTATGAAGTTGGACTTCATAATCCTCTGGTAAGTAGTCCTCCTTAATCTTACTCACCATAGCTTTCTAATTTGCAATAGGTAGCTTCCCCATGCTAACCCTTTCTTCTTGCAGGTACTTCCACCATGTCAAAGCTTCTCCCCTCAATCTTGATTTGGCAACTTTAACCTTCTGAGCCTCTGTCACTCCTTCACACTCAAAGTGGTTTTCCATGCCCTCAATCCATTCCATAACAGTGTCTATGTCCATTCTTCCACTAAAATGTGGCAATCCTTCAAAGGCTTTGGTGTTCAAGGCCTTAATAGCCTTCACAAAAGGTTCTTCATTGCACAAGGGATCTGGTTCAAGAATTATGTCATTTATGTCTATAGTTCTCTTGCCTTTACCCTTGGTGTCTTCATCCCAAGGTTCATGTGTCCTCTGATCCACCACTTCCTATAGTTTATCCCTTATCTCACTCATTGCTGCTTCAAGGAGTCTATTCTTCTCCTTTTGCTCTTCCACCCCTCTAGCTAGCTCTGCATTAGTAACCATTCTTCTCTCCCCTACCGATTCACCAGTATATAGAGACATACATAGTCCAACAAGTCTTTCACTTGCTCTGATACCAATCTGATGGGATGGGGTTTGGGATAGACTAGCCTAGTCTATGCTCCTGGATCCTTTCCTTGGATCACCTAGTGTTCTCCTCACACCCTAGGGTCTCTAGGACTCCCTTTGCTTGGGGAATCCCCTAACCTTGCCCAATCCACCCACCAATGAGTTGCTATGTTGCTGCTAAGGTCTCACCTACTCATGAGACTCAAAACCCCTTACCATGGATAATAAGGGCTAAGGCTTGTTCCACATTTTCCAAGGTCTTAGAAAGCTTGTTTCAGGTCTATTTCATGGTCTATCCACCCATTTATGAGCCCCCAAGAGGTTTCAAGATTCTAACCCCTTACCGATTTCACAAATTTGGGTTTTTGCCTTCAAAAAGGGCTACAAGGATTAGGACCAATTAGGCCTCCTAACCGGTCTTCTAGGGCTCCCTCTCACAAATGATGCACAAAAAACCCTAACTCCCAAAATGGACTGCCATTCAATTGGCAAGGGCTCAAGGATTTTCTAGGTTTTGGGCCTCCAAGTGGCCGTATAGTGCCTAGGGCGAATTTTGAGGTTTTTAAGGGTTTTGTGGTCTGCCTGGGTCACAGTGAAGGTTTTGTGTGTTAGCCACCTTGTTTGGATTGGTGGAGTCTCCTCCTTCACACCAATGATGCTTCTAACACTTCTCTACACCTCCTCCAAAGGATGTACTTTCCTCTGTCCAACCTTGCTCTCCAAGACATCTGCAATCTAACCTCTCCTAACAGGGCATTGTCCAGTCTCGCCTAGGAGTAGGTCTTTTCTTGGCCTTCTTGCATTTTTAAGGGCCCTACTTGTTTTTCAATATGGCACAAGGTTTTCACTCTCATTCCCCATGGTTTCATGGTGGTTCCACAATGAGGAATGGAGTTATGCAACCATTTACACAATCCTGTCCAAAACTGGATAGTAAGAAGACAATTTACAAACTATTCACAAACACACTCAATCTGCAAGTAAGAACCTAAACTAATTGCTTGAAATTAAATTATTTACACCATGAAAAACATTGCACATAGTTTTAGACATTTCTCAATCCATTAACTTGCTTGGTTGCTTCATACAAACTGACTAGTAACAGTTTCACAGTCTCAGTCAGATCTTTTTGTTAGGGCCGTACAATCTTTGACATCCAACCCTTTCATTTATGGTTTGCAAGTACTTATACTACCTTATACCTCAGTCTATGTGGCCAAACTAGGGTTTTCCATGCTAACCTAAAGAACTTGACATCATGGTGGGAAAGTTGCTTGACAACTTTTTAAAGTTGTCATGCAACTTTTGCAACTTTTGAGCAACTTTCCCAATGTTGCTTTTTATGACTCCTAGACCCACATTGGGCCAGCCTAAGGACACCACCATGTTATAAATGACCCCTAAACACTTCAGGGACACACATACCCTCCATTTTCAAGAAAATCACAATCTTGACTCAATACCCCTAAGATCTCCACTAGGACCCTAACTAGGACCTATGAGCACATGGCTCATTATTTTATGTACAATGGCTTCTAAAGAAGCATAACACAAACAAAAAAAAGAAAAAGAAAGAGTTTGGAAGGGTGCTCCTGCACCACCCAAGAATCAAACCAAAAAAGCACCTCTTCCCCCCTCTTACAAATCCAAAAAAGTCCTTTTATCAGTGCAGCCCCTTTCTTGAGAGTACTCCAAATCGTAGAGCCTTTTCCCGCAAGAGGATATCTTGGGATTTCCTCCTTCAGGATCATTTGCATATACTTATAGGATAAAATCCTAGTCCAGCCTCAATCCTGTTCAACACACCACCTTCAATATAATTTTTTCACCGAAGCCTCCCCAAATAAGGAAAACTGCCTTAAGCCAAGCCCACCCAACTGCTTCGGACTACACACCAAGTTTTGTTTGACAAGACTCCACTTATAGGAGGAAAATTTGCCTTCCCATAAGAATTGCCTTGTCAAAGAATCCAATTCCTTCATAAACCAATTTGGGCCACTTGGAGCATACACCTATAAATTGGAAGAGCATGAACCACTGGCTGGATCAGTTGAACTCGCCCAACAAAGGATAACCATCTGTATGTCCAATGTTCAACCTTCATGCAAAATTTTTCCAGAATACCCTACCAAGAGTCTTTGGGAGGATTACTAGCAGAGATAGGAATACCCAGGTAGGTCAAGGGAAGATAACCAACTCGGAATATCAAGATATGAGCAATCCTCATCTGAATAGTTCCAAGTGTGTTGAAGAAGAGAATGGAAGATTTATCATCATTGATTAATTGGCTAGAAGTAGCAAGATAGACATCCATGACTTTACGCAGATTTATAGCTTCTCTGATCCTAGCAAGTCCCATTAGGGTCGTATCATCCACAAACTGCAAATAGGACTAAGGGGGTATGTCATTACCCCAACTCCAACCATGAATAATACCCAATCCCACATTATACTTAATCAATCTCCCCAGAAACTCAACCAAAAGAATGAATAAGCATGGGGAAAGAGGGTCCCCCTGACGAAGACCCCTGGACACACCAAACAACTCAATATGATCTATGTTAATTAGCACAGAGAATAAGGTAGACAAAACACAACCCATTGGATCCATTCATCAACAAAACCAAAATCCCTAAGAATCTTCTGGAGAAAGGACCAACGAACTCTATCATAAGCCTTTGCCATGTCCAGCTTGATAAACATAGCCTTTTCCTTGGAAGCTGCCATAGAATGAATGGTCTTAGTAGAAATGACCACTCCATCCAAGATTTTATGACCTTCATAAACCCACTCTTCTCCTCAAAGATGATATGCCCAAGCCTATTCTTCAACGTTTCTGCTATTAGCTTCGAAATAATCTTATAAATCACATTACTGAGACAAATAGGACGGAACTAGCCTAACCGGTCAGCCCCATCACACTTGGGGATGAGCGCAATGAAAGTCGCATTCAAAGCCAGAAGCATCTACTTATTCCTCTAGGACTCTTGGACCAATTCCAATAAGTCCAACTTGATAGTATCCCAAAATTCTTTATAGAACTCAATCGGAAACCCATCCGATCTAGGAGCTTTCCCTTCTTCATGTGGAAAACAATCTTCTCTAGTTCTTCCAACAAAATAGGACCCATAACCTGCTCATTCATCTCCCTAGTAACTAGAGAAGGAATACAAAAAAGAACCTGATTCTCCTCTTCTGATTTCCCCTAAGAATCCTCACTAAAAAGGGATCGAAAATACTACATAGCCTCCCAAGAAATCTCTTGCAAAGATAAACACTGCTCACCTCTATCATTAACCAGAACAGGGATGGAATTACCATGTCTTCTTGCTTTCACTGAGTTGAAAAAGAATGCAGTTTTCTTATCCCCCACTTGAAGCCAATCAATACAAGCGCTATGTTTCCAGTAGATTTCCTCCCTAAGCTCCCACTCCTCTAAAACCTTGACTGCCCTATCTTCCTCCCTAAACAAGTCTTCTGACAATCCATGCTCTCTTATTTATCTGGTAATTCCATTCAACTCTAATTGAGTAGTTGTCTTAGCATGAAAAATATTATTGAAATAGTGATGATTCCATCGTTTAAGCTGAAACTTAAAAATTATAGTTGTTTGGCAAAAGTGTACATAGCAATGCCAAAGGCTGGCCTCCCTTTCTTCCACCATTCCACAACATGATCCTGCAAACAAGGATCTCACAATCACATAAGATAGAACTTGAATGAAGGAATGCGAGTGACCCAAGCAGAAGAAGACACCAATTTGATGGGCCAGTGGTCCGAACCTTTCCAATCTAAAATCTCAGAGCATGTGGACCACCCCCCACCAACCCAAAAACTAGAAACCAGAAAGCAATCTAGTCTCTCCACAATCCAATACTCCCCTACCCTCCTATTATTCCAAGTGAACAGACCATTACCGACCTTGATGTCAACAAGATTCAAGGTGGATATACTATCTCGAAGAAGGAAGGAAGAAGGGTCCAACCATATAACACCAACCTTCTTCTCACTCAACTCTAAGATGGCATTGAAATCACCCGCCATAATCCACAGATGAAAAGGAAAAAACCCACACATAAAAGTAATACGAGACCACAAATTTTGCTTACCTTGAAGATTAGTGGGGCATAAATGTTAGTAAACAAGATATATTCCCCAGTTTCAAGACTAGAGGCAACCCCGGATAAAGATGATCTGGAAGAAACCCACCATATAGGATGAATCCTCAAGGGGTTCCAAAGACAAGCCACACCTCCAAAGGAGCCAAATGCCCCAATACACTAACATTTACCTCTCCCCCATAGCTTTGGCACTAGACCCAACATACTTTCCATAGATAATTTAGTTTCCCGCAAGAAAATGACATCAGGAGAATTACTCCTTATCAACTCCCGAACAACTTTTTGTCTAGGGCCACTGTTCAAGCCCCTCACATTCTATGATAGCACAATCATTTTGGGGGATTAGAAAAATGAGAATCCAAAGTGTTAATTGACCCCGACTCAACCAAATTCTCCCCCATCAATTTGATCTTATCCAAGTCCTTCTTCCTACCAACCTTTGAAATCTTCTTTGTTGCACCTTTTTTAATGTCTTTCTAAAGAAGACCCAGATGTAAAGAGATCTAATTACTTTTAACCCCAATAGAGTCTAATTTTTGTGTTGTAGGAGAAACATCCCCACCAGCCATCTTCACTTCGGCACTAGAGATGGGTCCCATCTTAGCCACTACCTATTGATCCATCTCCATATGATGACTCACACCTACCTACAGACCCTAGGTAGTAACCAAGTTCACACTATCAGGAATCAACCTTGCTACACTATGATCCAAAGGAATCATCCTCATATTCACCTCCTGCCAGCTAAGATCATCCAAGGCTTCAAATCTGTTAAAGGTATTCTCCTCCTGACTCTCCTGCAAAGACCTCTTTTGACCTTGGTTCCTATTCTTTGTCTTAACCGGGACAAAACCATCAGCACCCACAACCCCACCAGACATGGAATCTTTTCCTTTATCAACCCCATCTAGGTTACAAGAATGAATGTTGAGGCTGAAGTTCAAATGATTTAGACCTAGGGCACTTACGCTGCAAATGACCATACTCATGACATAGACGACACTAGAAAGGTAAAGTCTTATAATCAAGATGTTGGACCCTAGAGTAAGAGCCCACACACATATCCATAGCATGTGGAAAAGGCTTACTAAGATCAATTTCGACACAAATACAACCAAAAGTCATTACCTTTCTCCCCAAGGTTTGCATTAAAGATCCAACAAGCTTCCCAAGAAATAAACTTAGTATTCTCAAGACATCCTCTTGACAACATTCCACTGGAAAATGAGGTAATCGAACCCACTCTCAGACCCGATTTGGGAGCTCCTCCGAAGGGTTAAATCCCGCATGCCAAGGTTTGATGAACAACCCCACCTGGTTATAAAAATATGGACCTCCCTCAAAGATCCTATTGCAATCATCCATGCAATTAAAAGTGACCATGATGTAATTCTTTGTCAACAACATAACATCCATTTCCCCTTCCAGTGCCCTAGTCCTCTGAGCCCAATTCTCTAAAAACTATAGATAAACCCTCATCCCCAAAAATTTATAGTATAACGAGTGCTTTGAGAAATATTCAACATCTTTGGCAATCATCTCAAGCGGGATTAACAATTTTGGCCTCTCTTTGCATCTCTCAAGACAACCATTAATCTTCGAAATCTGAGAGCCATTGGCCAAACCTTCCCTAGTAAACCCCGAATCCGGAAAAAAAAGATCATTAGCGAAGGTCTTGATACCTTGGGGTGGGGATTTCGTGCCCAACATACCTGAAAAATCCATATCAAGAGATTTCCCCGAGGCTTCTCCCTCCACAGCCGACATCACAAGGGAGAAGGGATCGACACAAAGAAGACCCACACTCCCAAAACCCTACCCACCGAACCCTCCACCCAAGACGCACACTCCCCCCAAACTCTGTAATGGGGAGAAAAAGGCCACCGCCCTCCACACCCCTCGAGCTCCTCCCATCGCTGCCGCCAAACACGAGCCACCCTGCACACCCCGCACCTGCACTCAAAACAAGCTCCTCATGACAGTCCTCCCCGCCACCAGCGACCGACTTCCACAACAAAACCACCACACCCACAGAAGCACATAACAGTTCCCCCCTCGATGCACAACCAAACACATACCCTCCGCAAGCTAGGGCTCGGATGCCCTAGCACAGACCAACAAAGCTCGCACATGCTCCATATCCTTTTTTACTTTATCTTTTCATAAAGAAGGAAAAATCAGAATTTTAGGAGTAGAATGATATAAGTAGATGCCTTTTAGAAAAATCTCATGCTTTTTTAGAAAAGGAAGGTCTTGATTTTCAAACCCTCTTGAACTCAAATTTTTTGTATTAATTTATCTCACCCTGAATATATTATCTCAAACATTAATATAGATAATTTTTCTTAGAAACCCCTCTCCCTTTGTGAAAAATTTATATCAAATGCATTGAGAAAATTTATCAGGAAATAATAATTATCTCGAATATATGTCAACTAATCCCTTGCAAAACTCACTCTCTATGAAATCTTATTCTTGAAAATACATATAATTTCATCTCAAAATATATATAATCTAATGTGATAATTTGATTCTTTGTGAAATCAATATGTGTGTGTGTGTGTGTGTCAATTTAAATTCATGTTGTAATCTAACACTATGAAATCAAAATAAATATATATATGAGATAATTTAATTCTTGGTGGAAATCTATCAAGCATTATGTGTAAAATTACTTTTTTGTGGAATTCTATTCCTGTGAAAAATTATTTCTCTATTTTCTCTGTGAATTCCTCTTGTGAAAATTCACCTCTGTGAAATAAAATGAACTCCCTGAGAATATGTTTTTACCTTTCTGTGAAATCTTCTTGAGGAGATCAAAAAGATTTCCTCTACTATTGTACATGTTCATCCCATATGTTTTTACCTTTCTGTGAAATCTTCTTGAGGAGATCAAAAAGATTTCCTCTACTAATGTACATGTTCATCTCTCTGTATATTAAAACAAAAACTCAAAATCTTTGATCAAATTCTCTTCTTATCTTTTGTATAAAAAAACATAACACAAATCTTTTATAAATATAGGTGTCATGAAATATGTCATTTATTTATTTTATTTTCTTAATAGGTGCTATGTTCTTGTTGTTTCTATTTTATTAAGGGAGTTCTTTTTTTTTTTTTTTTTAAATTTTAAGAAAGCCTTTTTATGTGGGAAGTTGGGGGGGCCTGCGGGCCCACTCTCCACTCCCCACTTCCCTCCCATTCTCCATTTACACAACCATGCAATTTAATAAATGTAACTATAGATGAGTTGCCATTTATTAACTCATTTATCTTTATTTTAAAATTTGTTTGTCATTATATGAAAATAATGCTATAACTCTAATAATATATTAAAATTTGATTATATTAATTTGTTTAAAAATTTAAAATAATCAATAAAGTATATGGTTGTAAGTGGCACCCATAAGTTAATTCAAAGAAAATAAATAAATTTAACTAGTAAATACATAAACTATAATTTGGATTAGATGACTTATAATTTATAAGTGGATTTAAATAAAGTTTATTATAAATTTCATTTGATTAAGTTATAATTTGGCTTAGTAACTGTAGCGTCCTAAAATTGGGACACTTGCAATTTCGACTGCATTTCGGTCTTCACAATGGCGACGCAACACGGAACCTGAATGGAGACCCCGAAACCTGTTTACGACACCAAAAACTGCATTTTTCAAGCACCCTGGCCTGATCCTCCTTGCACCCTGCTGTCTCAGGAGGTGGGACTAGAGCGCCCAGCGCCCTGGTCCCTGGCCCTATTTTGGGCCCTGTCTCCTATGGGACTTCGGGTCTTTTTGTTTGCAAAATGGAAAATAACATTTCCTGGTCGACCTAAGGTCAGGAAAATCAGTCTTTTAACCCTAATTGGCAAGTATATAAACTACATTTTCCTCTCTCATTGGGTAAGATGGAAAAAGCATGGAAACGATACTCAAGCATTCAAGCATTCAAGCATTCAAACATTGCTTCAAGCAATTGATCATTCTAAGTCTCCATTCAAGGCTAAGTGTTACATTCAAGACAAGGATTCAACCATTGAAGAGGAGATCACATACTACAACATACAACATACAACAAACAACAACATCTATACCTTCGCACATAAGGATACAAACATCCTTACAATGAGGTATTAGTACTTGTTTTACATTACAATCATTTACATTTACAACATTTCTCATTTCTGGGTTAATTCCAAAACCGGGGTTTGACCTAAAGGCAAACCCCTAATCCCTAACCCCCCAATCATCTTCGCTTTTCTGTGTGTAGGTTGCAGGTATGCGGCTGAAATTGAAGATCTGGAATCCTTGTGCAGAGACGAACAGATCCCCCTTCGTTTTGCGGATTTTTTGGAGGACCGTGTGCACGTCGGGCACCATCATCCCGTCAACTTTTGCTCAAATTTGCAGGACAGCGCCGTATCGACATTTTACAGCTAATTCCAGGTCCGCAGCTTCATCCTATATCCCTATCTTAGTTTATAAGCTAATCTTCCTCACTTTCTATGCATTCCTAGCTTGATCATTCTATGCACATTCTTTACAAAAGAGGGTAGCCTTGCTGTCTTAACCCTTGAAACTCATTTAGAATCCAATCTTGTATTGTGTGGGATTGGATCTTGTGGGTTTCAAACCCTCTTTTGAATGTAAAGTCTCCCCTAAGTGAAAACCATCAACCCTAGCGACCTCCCTTCTCTCTCCTTGGAGTTGGAAGAGGGGAGAGCAACTAGGGTTCTATCAATTTTTTGCTTTACATTTTGGTGAACCCGACGTGAACATCCTTTCTGATTTTTCATGGCTAGATCTGAAAATTGGATTCCTTGATTACATTTCCATGTTTGATCTTTGCAAAATTTTAGAGGTTAATTGCATAAAAACCCTAAAATTTTCTTTTTGGTAATTAAGCTTGTGAAATGTCTAATTGTTAATGCTTGTTTCAGATCTACCCTTCTATTACAAATTATCAATTCAGATTTGTGCTTTAATTTTGAAAATTAAGTGGTTAAGTGTCAAAACCCTAATTTTTGAAACCCTCTTGATTCAACCTTTGTCCGACAATTTCACTGATCAAAACATCTCCAAATCAGCTGTAACTTTGGATTCCGCAATAAAATCACAATATCTTTCATCCCTGAAAATTTGGAAAAAAGTTGCGAGGACCATGTGCACTCCGAGCGCCATCGTCCCCAACATTTTTTCCGAAATTTCGGGAGCTAGATCTTACTGTATTTTTCTGCTAAAATCCAGAATTTTGGCTGATTTTATCAATTATAACACTTTCAAAATTACAGTCAAAGTTGGTCTTGTGATTGCTTGGTTTAGGGCTTTTAATCATTCAAAAATTGTTGAAATTGAAATTTTGTGTCAAAATTGTGTTCTTACTGTCCTAAATCTGAAAAGTGTGTTTGCATTCATTCGAAATTTCAGTGCTCTACTCAAATTCTTGCAATTTGTGACTTTTGAAATTAAGTGCTTAATTACAACAACTTTGATTTCCGCTTTCAAAATTGAATTTTGCGTGAAATTGAGTCAATTTTTAAATTTCAAAATTTGCATTGCTTTTGACATTCCCTCTAAAATCATAAAATTCAAAATTTCAGTTTCCCTCTCTTTTTCAAAATTCAAATTTTGCATTTTTCGACAATCTTGGTAGTGTTCAATTTTGAAATTGCAACTTTAATTTGGCCTATCTACAGATCGTAAAATCACTCAATTTTTTCAGATTAGCTCTAAAATCATCATAACTTTCATCCCTGCAAATTTTGAAAAAAGTTGCAAGGACCGTGTGCACTCCGAGCGCCACGGTCCGGGACATTTTTTCCGAAATTTCGAGAGATTGTCGTGATTGCATTTAACAGCTTAAATCTAGAAGATTGGCTGATTTTATTGAAATTTGCTACCTCTAAATTTAAAATCTTCTCTCCCTCTCTAGTGCATGAGTTTTACAACAATAAACCCTACTTACACTATTCCCGTTAGACGAAGCCGTAGAATTAAGTCTTTCCGAGGTTTAATTACTGAGGAAATGGAACCTAATTTGAATAGCCTTTTTAACGAGGACATGGGTAATTCCTCTAATCCTCCTAATGATGAAGAAGCTCTCCATGAGGTTTCTGTAGAACAACTTGCGAAATTGGATAATCAATTTGACGATTTTCGACAATGGATGTCTCAAGAATACCCAGATAGTCAAGCTCTTCCTTTAATTGAGGGTCTAAAATGCATGCTTCAAAGTGATAAGAATGGAATTGATATTTTGCGTGGTATTGCACACATTGTGGATTCGAATGTGATGCCTATGAAGAGTTGTGCCGAATCTTTAGGTTATACACAACCTCCCACTCAAGTCAATCATTCTATTCCTTTGACAACTTCTATTGCTAGCATACCTACCTTTACATCAAACATAATGACTACTTCTATACAAGACATTCCGCCTATGATCACTAGTCATGGGGGCAATCCTTCCTCTTCAATTAATCCTCTTCCTTCATTTAATCCAACTTCTTCATTCATTCCTTCAATGAGTGTTCCTATTACATCTCCACAAATGAACATGACGCAAGGGGGCAATTCATTCAACCATTCCATTCCTCCTTGTAGTGTTCCTCCTTTCCAATCCTCTCCTATGATTAACTATCATAGTGTCCCACCACCCTACTCTTTACCTTCTTTCAATAACATAACACCTCCATCTCAATCTAACACATCTAATATGAACTCTTCGACTGAAGCGACCATTAACAATCTTGCACAAACTGTCTCTTCTTTACAGCAACAAATTGCCTCTATGAATCAATCTAAGTTTAGTGTGCCCACATTTGATGTTGCGAGCCCACTTTCTCTTGACATTGTTCAAGCTATCCCTCCTAAACATGTTGAAATCCCACATTTGGAGCTTTATAATGGTAAAGGTGATCCTCTAACACATGTTAATACTTTTCAAACAATATGTACTGATTTTGCTTATGACCAAAGGTTGCTTGCAAAGCTGTTTACTAGAACATTAAGAGATAAAGCCCTACAATGGTATTGCTCATTGCCTTCTTATTCTATTACTTCTTTCGAACAACTTGCAAATGCTTTTATTCAACAATTTCAAAACAATATAAGTCCTAAAGTTACTTTGATTGATTTAATGCATTGTAAACAAGGTGTTAAAGAAAAAGTGACTGATTTCATTGGTAGATATAAGCATGTGTATGCTCAAATTTCTTTTCCAGTGCCTGACAATGATATTCAAAGAATCTTTATTTCTAATTTACAAAAAGATATTCGAGACAAACTTCTGTTTTCTGAGTTTACTTCTTTCCAACAGTTGTGTGCCACTCTTCACAATTATCAACTGACTGTGAGCCAATTGGAATAATCACATCCTATGGCTCCGAGTGATAAGGGTGATAGCAGTCAACAACCATTTGGGAAGTTTAAACCGAACAGAGATTCCATCAAATTCAATGAAAACATCATCAACAACAATGTGAATGCAGCATCAGGTGTGCCTCCTATTTCTAAGTTTTTCAAGAAAGAAAGAAAGTATACTCCTTTGAATGAATCATTGCATAGTATTATGAATAAGTTATTGGAACAAAATGTGCTTACTCTTCCTCCTATAAGGCAAATTGATCCTGCAAAGATTACTTCACCTTATTTTGATAACAAATCTTTTTGTCAATTTCATCGTCAGCCTGGGCATGATACTGAAAAATGTTTTGCTTTAAAGGGTAAAATTCAAGATTTGATTGATAATAATACTATCTCTGTGTTTGGAGTGAATGATAAAGGCAACACATCTGTAGCTCCTCCTAACCAAATCCTTCAGATTTTTACTGATCCATTACCTTCTCATACCTCTAATGCGATTGAGACTAATGATTCCTCTCTCTCATCTGATGGTCTTGTGTCTATGACTCTGAATGTGATTAACTTTGTAGAGCAGCAAGAAAATCCTAAAGAACCTTCCATCACATTTGATTCTAGTGAAACTATTAGGGCACCTGATGGTCCTTTATATATAGTTGCAAAAGTCAAGAATACACCTTGCCGTGGAGTGCTTATTGATCCTTCGTGCATGGTTAATGTTATTACTGAAGAATTTCTTTTTACTTTGCAATTGAATCAAGTGATCTATGACAAAACAGATGTGATTGTGAAATTATTTGATGCATTTTCTTCTCCTGCAACTGGTTCTATTACATTACCTATTGAAGTTCATAACAAATCCCTTGATGTGAACTTTGCTATTATTCCTTCATCCGAACAATTTCGTGTGAAGCTTGGCTATCCTTGGCTATCTTCCATGAAAGCTATTGCTTCTCCTATTCACAAATGTTTGAAATTTCCCCATAATGGTGAAGTTGTTACTATCAATCATAGTCTCTTTAAACCAGCTGAAAGAACTTCTAGCATTTCTATTGATTATTTTTGGCCTAAACAATTCCAATCTCTTCCTCTGCGAAGTGATCATCTTTTCAAATCTTAACAAAAGTGGAAAACAGATATGATCCTATCTCTAAGTGAACCTAGAACACCCAAACTTGATATTCCTATCATTCTTCAGAAGGAAGTCCTTCCTTTGAAAGATAAAACTAATGTCTTTCCTCAAGAAGATTCCCAACCCATCCCTATGGATGTGACAATGTCTATGCCTAATAAACCTTCTAAAAGTAGACCTATACCTCCTCGTCATGATGGACTTGGTCTTCTTCCTAAACCAAATATTCCTCCTTTATACAGAGCAGTTCCTCCTCCTCCCTTTTATAGAGAGAAGAGACCTTCCTCTTCTCCTATTATCCAGCCTAAGAGACCACAACCTAAACACCCAAATGATAAGGATGAGAACATTCCTCCTCCTCAATCTTCTCCACTTCCTACGAAGACTAGACGAAATCGTTCTGCACGTGAACGCCGATGAAAGCGTCATCTTAGGGCTCAAGCAGCTGCTTCTCAAACTTTGCAATCTCCAAAAACACCTTCAACAAGCATTATTCCATTTTCTCCTCAACCAGAAATTGAGCCAAAATCTCCTAAACATAAGATGCATGATGGTCTTGATCTTGTGCGAGTTAAAGATTCTATTTTTATAAATCTTGATGATGATATAGATGAAAATGTTATTCATGATGAACAGGTTACTCCTCTTGCTTCTGATAGTGAATATGAACTTGTTGATATTGATAACCATTTATCTAACGAATTTTCTAAAGCACTTATCCTAGCTCCTAGACAAGAACAACGTGGCTTGGAACATGAACATAGCCCTTGTTTGGATCTTGTGATAGCTCCATCTGCTGTGTTGGATGTTCCTCCTCTAGCGTGTTCCCTGCCTTCCCGAAACATTGATCAGCAAGATCGGGGGGTGGATGACGTGCTAGACTAGTTTCATTAGCACAGCAGATTCTCTCCTCCTCTCTATTGTCACTTCTTCTATATGTTATTCTCATTCTTCTATTTGTTGTCCTTAGTGTTGTCTACTTGAGGATGATGCAAAGCATTGAGATCTCTTTTGGTCTCTCTCATGTTGACTCAAAAGACACATGTGTTCCCTTCTTCTAGGTGACCTTCCTTAATTGGGGAATGAAGAACAATTATGCATACATACATATGATATATATACATGAATTATCATACAGCATACTAACCCCGAGGAAAGCGAAGTCACCTCGTGCTTTGTGTTTTGTGTCTATTATCCTTGGGTTTATCTCACACTTGGGGGCTAAATCTTTGTGATAATGTGCTCCTTTCCTTTCTCATTTCTTATGTGTATCACTACGTTAAAGCAATCACCCCCGTTGAGGCGTGTGCGATCGCTTTAACATAGGGGGGCATACACCCTATCTATCCCTTCAGGATACTTGAAAATTTCTTGGCGAACTTAGCTTTGCCTTGAAAATTTTTGGTATTTTTCTTGCATGACTCATAGTGAGGGAACCTTACTACTAACAGTCATGGTTCTCCCTCATGATCTTCCCTTTTACTTTGTCAATCGAAGTCGTAAGATCCTTAGTCCACTGGGGGCTTGGTGTATCTTGCCTCCTTGACGTGGTGAAAGTTTTTCAATGTTGTTTCCTTGTACTTTACCTGAAGTATGAGCATACATACTCCCGCTAAAGTGGGGGCTAAATGTAGCGTCCTAAAATTGTGACACTTGCAATTTCGACTGCATTTCGGTCTTCACGATGGTGACGCAACACGGAACCTGAATGGAGACCCCAAAACCTGTTTATGACACCAAAAACTGCATTTTTCAAGCACCTTGGCTTGATCCTCCTTGCACCCTGCTGTCTCAGGAGGTGGGACCAGAGCGCCCAATGCCCTGGTCCTTCAGGACCAGGGCGCCACCCTGGTCCCCCAGGACCAGGGCGCCACCCTGGTCCCCCAGGACCATGGCGCCCAACGCCCTGGTCCCTGGCCCTATTTTGGGCCTGGTCTCCTATGGGACTTCGGGTCTTTTTGTTTGCAAAATGGAAAATAACATTTCCTGGTCGGCCTAAGGTCGAGAAAATCAGTCTTTTAACCCTAATTGGCAATTATATAAACTACATTTTCCTCTCTCATTGGCTAAGATGGAAAAAGCATGGAAACGATACTCAAGCATTCAAGCATTCAAGCATTCAAACATTCCTTCAAGCAATTGATCATTCTTGTTGGGAAAAATGGTGTCTCAACCTTGCATTTATGTGAGGTTACTATTTATAGTAAGTTTTTATTTGAGCACGAAATAGTGCGAAACTCTCCCTGAAGCTTCTGGTTGGCTAGATAAGCATTCCGGTAAAGTTTCGTCGCAAGGTCACAGCTAGTTTTGAAGATATTAAAGTTTTCGTCTTGGAGGGGTGCAATAAAATGTTTAAACTTAATTTTGGGGACTTTAGAGGCTCCGAAACGCCCTGAAAAGTTGCCATAACCGGCGAAGCGGGTTACGAGGTGATAGAGCACTTCGCGAGCTTTCCGGCGCTTCAAACGGTTCGTCAATCGGACACCCGGTTCTCAAGTTATGGCCTCCGGAAGTTTGTACTCCTGAAATAGGAAAAATAATTTGTATCGGATACATAAATGAGCTGTAAAAGGAAGCGACACGTGTTGATGTGTGCTTTAACATGTCATAGAAGGGAGATAAGGTCGGCTACACCTTATTGGGTGGTTTTAGCCCATGGTTTTGTAATACCGTTTGACGGTTTCTTGTATTGTATCTCCTATTTATGAGGTGTGTGAGATAGAGGTTGTGTGTAAGAATCTTATGGCTATTGAGTTGCCTCTGAATCTCTGATTAGTGCTACTCCTGCGAAGAGCTTGCTCTGCAAGTATTTTGTAATCTGTTTTTGATTGCTGAATAAAATATTGAGCTGCTTTTGGAGGGTGGGGTTTTTCTCCCGAAAGGGTTTTCCCCACGTAAATCATTGTGTTGTGGTATGAATGCTATTATATCTATTTCTATTTTCTGTAACTATTGTAATGATCTGAAAAAGTTTTGCATTACCCTCCTCTCAAGGTTAGTGTAGGAAGTTGTTTCCGCTACTTTACTTCCTTACAAGTGGTATCAGAGCCTGATCACCTTTGGTTTCAATTGTGGGCAGTTGGGTTTTTTGAACTAATCCAGATTTGAGTGGGAGCTTGTGCAGAAGACACTTTTTGATCTTGTTGCAGGAATATTCAGATGGCGAGTTCGTCAGGGAGAATAGAGGTGGAGAAATTTAATGGAAGTAATTTTGAGATGTGGAAGCTGAAGATGGAAGATCTGCTAATAGATCGAGATCTTTGGGATGCAGTTGATGCGAATGTCCAAAGACCCTCAGATCCTACTGCAGCAGCTCAGTATGATGTTATGGACCGAAAAGCCAAGGGTCTAATCAGACTGTGCCTGGCAGACTCTGTTCTAATCAATGTCCATGAAGAAAACTCTGCAAAGAAGCTATGGACTAAGCTTGGTGAGATGTATCAAGTGAAATCTTTATTAAATCAAATTTTCTTAAGAAAGAAATTGTATTCCTTGAAGATGGAAGAGGGTGGACGAATTGCAGACCACCTAGAAGCATTCAATATGATTGTGGCTCAATTAGTATCCGTTGGTGTTAAGATGGACGAGGAGGAGAAATGTCAGATCTTGCTTTGTTCTTTGCCTGATTCGTGGGATTCTCTTGTTATGGCTATCGGTAGTACTTCTGTTGTTTTGAAATCTGAAGATGTGGTGGGTGCCCTACTCGATGAAGAGATGCGAAGGAAGGTATCCATCAGTTCAAAGGAAGCCCTAACCGTTCGTGGAAGACCTAAGGAGAAAGGCAAGAAGAATGAGAAGCGCGGCAAGTCCAAATCCAAAGGGAGATCGAAATCTCCTGGAAAGTCCAAAGTCATTTGCTGGAATTGCGGTAAACCGGGTCACATCCGTAAGGACTGCAAAGAAGAAAAGAAGAAGAAAAAGAAAAAGTTCGATTCTGATTCTGAGTCCGACAAGGAAGATGGCGATGCATTTATTGCGGCTTTGGCAACTCATGCAGGTAATGATGCCTGGCTAATTGACTCAGGTGCATCTTTTCATATGACTTCCAATAAAGATTGGTTTTCTGAATATGAAGGATTTAATGAAGGTAAGGTGTACTTGGGTGATGATTCACATCTAGACATTGTTGGTCGAGGTAAAGTTAGAATCAGGTTTTCTGATGGTAGAATAAAAGGGATTAATGGTGTGCTGCATATCCCTGGATTAAAACGAAACCTGTTATCTGTGAGCAAACTGATAGATGCGGGTGTGCAGGTAGTCTTTTCTGAAACAGGATGTAAGATGATTAAGGGTGCTATGGTAGTTGCTAGAGGTGTCAGGTTTGGCACTTTGTATAAGCTTGAAGCATACACTGTTGAGTGTAATAGCACTTCTGTAAAAAGCAAATCTGCGGATACTTCACTAGAAGATTTGAAGGTTTCACCTTCAGCAGATGGAAATGGTTTTTGGGTACCTAAGGGTGCTCTTTCGTCTGAAGCAAAGTTACCTGCAGAGAAGACTATGTTATGGCACCAGAGACTTGGCCACATTGGAGAAAAGGGTCTAAGGACCTTGAAAAATAAGAATCTTGTTGAAGGTTTGAATGATTGTAATCTTGACTTTGATTTCTGTGAGCATTGCATTTATGGAAAACAAAACCGCGTTCAGTTTTACTCGAGTTCTCATAAAACTTGTGGTGTTTTGGATCTTATCCATTCTGATGTGTTTGGTCCAGTAAATGTCTCTTCGATTGGAAAATCCACATATTATGTTTCATTTATTGATGATTTTAGTAGAAGGACATGGGTATATTTTCTAAAGAGTAAATCTGAAGTTTTTAGTCGTTTTAAAGAATTTAAAGCAATGGTTGAGTTGCAGACTGGAAAGAAAATAAAATGTTTGAGAACTGATAATGGCGGTGAGTTTTGCTCTAATGATTTTGATAGATTCTATAAAGACTGTGGAATTAACAGGCAGAAGACAACTCCGTATTCTCCACAGCAGAATGGAGTTGCAGAAAGAATGAACAGGACACTGATGGAAAAGGCTAGGAGTATGTTGAGTGGTGCTGGTCTCGAACAAAAGTTTTGGGCTGAAGTTGTTGCCACTGCTTGCTACCTGATTAACAGGTCTCCTACATCAGCTCTTGTTGATAAAACGCCTATGGAAGCATGGTCAGGTCACAAGCCTTCATTGAGACATCTTAGAGTTTTTGGTTGCGAGGCATATGCACATGTGCCAAAGGAGAAGCGAACAAAGTTGGAGAACAAGGCTGTGAAATGTATCTTCATCGGATATAGTTATGGTGTGAAAGGATACAAGCTTTGGGACCCTGTTGCACAAAAGGTAATTCACAGTAGAAGTGTTATTTTTAGAGAAATTAAGTCTCCTTCTGTTACATTGCAGCCAGAACAGACTAAAAAAGAAGATGTGATTCAACTTCCTTCTACACCTGAAAGAGTTGAATCGAGACCCCTAGATAGGCAAGAATTTGAGGAGAGCTCGTCTAGCTCTGAATCTTCAGAAGAAGAGGAAGAACCTCCAACTCAGCTTGTTCGAAGGTCTACAAGACATAGACAACCACCTGAAAGGTATTCACCTGATGATTGGAGATGTATTTTTGCTCTGAATACTAGTGTGGATGAACCAAAATCTGTAGAAGAGGCATTAGGTATGAATGATGCAGAATCCTGGAAGATTGCTATGGAGGAAGAAATGGCAGCGTTGAAAAAGAATGATACATGGGATCTTGTACCATTGCCTGAAGGACGAAAACCTATTGGTTGTAAATGGGTGTTCAAGAAAAAGATTGGTTCAGATGGAAGCATTGAGAAGTATAAAGCAAGGTTGGTTGCAAAAGGCTACTCTCAGGTTGAGGGTGTTGATTACGGTGAGATATTTTCTCCTGTTGCAAAAATGACGTCCATTAGATTTTTGCTTTCTATTGCTACTGCTTATGATTTAGAGGTTGAGCAAATGGATGTGAAAACTGCTTTCCTTCATGGTGATTTGGAGGAAGATATTTATATGACACAGCCGGAGCACTATGTGGTGAAAGGCAAAAGTAATTTGGTCTGTAAATTGAAAAAATCTTTGTATGGCCTCAAACAAAGTCCTAGAATGTGGTACCAAAAATTTGATACATATGTGTTGAGTTTGGGATTTGAACGTTCTAAATCAGATCACTGTGTTTATTATAAATCTTATGGTGATCATTTCTTATTCATTGCATTGTATGTTGATGATATGTTATTCATTGGTAAAGGGAAAGGTATGATTTCAGAACTGAAGTCTCAGCTCGCTGCTAAATTTGAAATGAAAGATCTTGGTGCAGCAAAGCACATTCTTGGGATGGAAATTAGAAGAGATAGGGTGAACAGAAAGCTATGGCTAGGCCAGAGTAAGTATGTGAATTCAGTGTTACAGAGGTTCAACATGCAGAATTGTAGACCATTGAGTGTTCCTTTTACAGTTGGAACGAAACTATCTGTTTCAGATTGTCCTACATCCCCATTGGAGATGGAAGACATGAGCAGAGTGTCTTACCAGAGTGCAGTTGGAAGCTTGATGTATGCTATGGTCTGTACTAGACCAGATATTGCCCAAGCAGTGGGAGTACTTTCTAGATATATGTCTAATCCTGGTAGAGTTCATTGGGATGCAGTCAAAAGAGTCTTCAGATATTTGAAGGGTACTTCAGAGTATTCTTTGTGTTATCATGGCAATTCAGTTGGAGACATGACTTCCCTTGATATCCATGGTTATGTGGATTCAGATTGGGCAGGTGATATTGATAGCAGAAGATCCACCAGTGCTTATGTGTTTACTTTGTTTGGTGGTGCAATTAGTTGGATGAGTAAGCGACAGGCTGTGGTTGCTTTATCCACTACTGAAGTAGAGTATATGGCAGCTACTCATGCTTGTAAAGAGGCCATTTGGCTTAAGAGACTGTGTTCAGATATTGGAATAAAACAAGGTACAGTGACAGTTTACTGTGACAGTCAGAGTGCAATTAGCCTAGCTAAGAACCCGACATTTCATGCCCGGACCAAACATATTGATATTCAGTATCATTTTGTTAGAGATATGGTTGAAGATGGTAGGGTGAAGCTGGTTAAGGTGGACACTTTGATGAATGTTGCAGATGCTTTAACTAAGGCTGTGAGCACAGAGAAGTTCAGATGGTGTTCAGAGTCTATGGGCCTTATGGCCCCTAGCAATTGATTCATTGTGTTGACATTCCCTTCCGCTCATGCAAGGTGTTCGACAAGTGGGAGATTTGTTGGGAAAAATGGTGTCTCAACCTTGCATTTATGTGAGGTTACTATTTATAGTAAGTTTTTATTTGAGCACGAAATAGTGCGAAACTCTCCCTGAAGCTTCTGGTTGGCTAGATAAGCATTTCGGTAAAGTTTCGTCGCAAGGTCACAGCTAGTTTTGAAGATATTAAAGTTTTCGTCTTGGAGGGGTGCAATAAAATGTTTAAACTTAATTTTGGGGACTTTAGAGGCTCCGAAACACCCTGAAAAGTTGCCGTAACCGGCGAAGCCGGTTACGAGGTGATAGAGCACTTCGCGAGCTTTCCGGCGCTTCAAACGGTTCGTCAATCGGACACCCGGTTCTCAAGTTATGGCCTCCGGAAGTTTGTACTCCTGAAATAGGAAAAATAATTTGTATCGGATACATAAATGAGCTGTAAAAGGGAGCGACACGTGTTGATGTGTGCTTTAACATGTCATAGAAGGGAGATAAGGTCGGCTACACCTTATTGGGTGGTTTTAGCCCATGGTTTTGTAATACCGTTTGACGGTTTCTTGTATTGTATCTCCTATTTATGAGGTGTGTGAGATAAAGGTTGTGTGTAAGAGTCTTATGGCTATTGAGTTGCCTCTGAATCTCTGATTAGTGCTACTCCTGCGAAGAGCTTGCTCTGCAAGTATTTTGTAATCTGTTTTTGATTGCTGAATAAAATATTGAGCTGCTTTTGGAGGGTGGGGTTTTTCTCCCGAAAGGGTTTTCCCCACGTAAATCATTGTGTTGTGGTATGAATGCTATTATATCTATTTCTATTTTCTGTAACTATTGTAATGATCTGAAAAAGTTTTGCATTACCCTCCTCTCAAGGTTAGTGTAGGAAGTTGTTTCCGCTACTTTACTTCCTTACAATTCTAAGTCTCCATTCAAGGCCAAGTGTTGCATTCAAGACAAGGATTCAACCATTGAAGAGGAGATCACATACTACAACATACAACATACAACAAACAACAACATCTATACCTTCGCACATAAGGATACAAACATCCTTACAACAAGGTATTAGTACTTGTTTTACATTACAATCATTTACATTTACAGCATTTCTCATTTCTGGGTTAATTCCAAAATCGGGGTTTGACCTAAAGGCAAACCCCTAATCCCTAACCCCCCAATCATCTTTGCTTTTCTGTGTGTAGGTTGCAGGTACGCGGCTAAAATTGAAGATCTGGAATCCTTGTGCAGAGATGAACAGATCCCCCTTCGTTTCGTGGATTTTTTAGAGGACCGTGTGCACGTCGGGCGCCATCGCCCAGTCAACTTTTGCTCAAATTTGCAGGACAGCGCCGTATCGACATTTTACAGCTAATTCCAGGTCCGCAGCTTCATCCTATATCCCTATCTCAGTTTATAAGTGAATCTTCCTCACTTTCTATGCATTCCTAGCTTGATCATTCTATGCACATTCTTTACAAAAGAGGGTAGCCTTGCTGTCTTAACCCTTGAAACTCATTTAGAATCCAATCTTGTATTGTGTGGGATTGGATCTTGTGGGTTTCAACCCCTCTTTTGAATGTAAAGTCTCCCCTAAGTGAAAACCATCAACCCTAGCAACCTCCCTTCTCTCTCCTTGGAGTTGGAAGAGGGGAGAGCAACTAGGGTTCTATCGATTTTCCACTTTACAGTAACCTTAAGAAATTATAATATGAAATTGATTTGATTATTTATATAGTTGACAATTAATTATATTGCTAACAAATGATCATACTTGTTTATAAGGATTTATATTCGACAATCAATACTTTCAATCAAAATTTTATAGTTTGGAGTTATCAATAAATAATATTGTAGACACTTAAAAATAATTATTTTAGTTATTTTTAATTTCTTGCATAATTAATTAATTAATTATTTTAATTCAAATTCCTCTCAATATTAATTAAATATAATTAATATTGTCACTATAGCATATGATTGATTGATTTAATAAATCAATCCCTTTCTTTATTCTTCTAAAAAAAATCAAATCCTCACAAATGTTCTTCTTAGCTAATTAATTTCCATTAATTAGTTAACCTACATGATTCCTACAAATCTTCTTAATTCACTCTTCTAGAAACTCCCTAAACTCACTTAACATTATTCTTCTAATTTTTTATTCCCTCCACTCATTCTCTCTCCTAGTCAAATTCTTCGACAAATATTAATCCCACCTAACATTTCCTCTAATCCCCCTCCTAATGAGTCGTTAATGGTTAATCATCATGATTAGTCACAAAGTCAACTCTTTGTCCTTTTCATCTAGCCACTAGCTTTAAATGCTCTTTTCCTAGGTGAATGTAAGATTTTCAAAATCACACATTCCTCTAGGCATCCCCTCTCCCAAGGAATTTTTAATTCTTTTTTATTCCTCCAATCCCCATGATATCCTTTTTTGGAGAATTTTTAATTCCTCCAATGTATCTTGTGGAGTGTGGAAATACGAAATGCCTTTAAGGCATGTTTCTTGGTCTCCACACCCTCTCTTGGACCTTGTGTGAGCTCACAAGTAAATCTTAGCCCTTCATCTCAAATTTATCGTAGCCATCTGTTTTCCTCTCCTCTTCCTATAAAATAGGGCTCCATCCCTTCATTCTAAACATCTTAAAATCTAGTAAGTTTATGCTGCCCTTTTGAGCCCAGGAAATCATCTTGACAACTTGATCATCTCATTCTTATCATTTTTCAAATCCATTTCATTTGTGCACAACATTGGAGAGCCATCCACATCTAGCAATCAAAGGAGCACATCAAGTGGAGCATTATCAAGGGGTGCCTTCACTTTATCAAGCTCAATCCGAAGGAGAAGATAAAATAGCAAGGTGAAATGGTCTTTTAATGATATTTTAGCATTTTGCATGTTTATTTCATTATGTTTTGATCATTTGACCTTCAAATCTATTTTTTCCTCTTCATTTTGGCATGCCCGGTGGGACCCACGTCCCTAAGAACTAATATTTTTTTTTTTAGGTTTTTGTGAGTTGTGAGACGCAGGTTCTAGAATAGCACGACTGCAACAAAAAAAAAAAAAATCTTTTTTTTGTAGGTTCCAAAATAGTAGCTTTGTATTTATGCGCAACAACTTCTTTTTTGTTTTTGTTGCGTTTTTGTTTCAGTTTCAGTTTTAGCATGATAACTCTGCGATTACTGCGAACGTTTTTGTGAGAATTTGAATTCTTGTTATCCGATCTGTTATTTGCTCTGTTATCTGCTCTGTTTAATTATAATCTATGTGAAAGTAGGAGAGTATGCTCTTGTCTATATAGACAATTAGAAATCTAGACCTTTCACTTTTCTATTCTGTTTAGCGCGACTGTATGCTCTGACCGCAAGAAAGTGTGAAAATAGGAGAGTATGCTCTTGTCTATCTAGACAATCAGAAATCTGGACATTTGACACTTTTCTATCTGTTTAATGCTACTATTTGCTCTGTTAATCTGTTTGAAATTTTTAGGCGCTAATTGTAATCTGCATTTTTTTTTAAAAAAAAATTTCTGTTATCTGCTCTATTTAAATATAATTTGTCTAACCATAGGAAAGTGTGAAAGTAGGAGATTATGCTCTTGTCTATCTAGACAATCAGAAATCCAGACCTTTGACATTTTTTTTATTCTATTAAATTTAAGGTTTCTACTTTGTTAAATCTAGGGTTTTTGTCTGCTCTGTTAAATTTAAGGTTTCTACTCTGTTAAATCTAGGGTTTCTGTCTGCTTTGTTAAATTTAAGGTTTCTGTTCTGTTAAATCTAGGGTTTCTGTCTACTCTGTTAAATCTAAGGTTTTTTTTTTTTAAAAAATTCTATTTTTTCACCATATCTTCTTTATCTCGACCCCCATTTTCCTCCAAACTTCACCAGATTCTCCGACATTGCCATTTTCCACATTTCCTTCCTTGGAGGCTTTATCCCAAAAATCCATTTTTTGAAACCCAAAATCTCATATTTCTTTATTTTTAAGATTTGTCATAACTCCTTCTCCTTTTATCCAATCACCTCCAAATTTTTCTCATATTATCCATCTCCAACTTTTGCTTCTTTGTCCCTCTTGGACAAATTTTCCCATTCCTTCATCTCTCCTCCAAAATCCCCATTTTTTGCTTGCCCATCCCTTGGAAAGTGGCAAAAACCTAGTCAAACCCCATTTACCCATCAAAGATTTATTCAAATCTACATTTGTCATTAGTAAAAAAGTTTTTATTCATGTTTTTCTATTCATTCCCAAAAAATAAAAATAAAATAATATTTTTATCATTTTGTTGTTTTTTTGCAGGACACTTGTTGAAGACTCTATTTTTCCAAACTACTAATCAAGTTGTTTTGTAGGACGCTTTTTGAAGACTCCATTTTTCAAACTACTAATCAAGTGGTTTTGCAGGTTGCCTAGCTAATTCAACCAAATATTGTGCATTTATTTAAATTAGGCACCTAGATATTAATTAAAATGGAATGAACCATTATCTTATGTGTCTTTAAGAAAAGCGTAAAGGTAAGAAAGTATGCTCTCATCTTACTAGACGATCAAAAATCCAGACCCTCCAACCTTTTCTTGTTTTATTGTGTGTTTACCTCTAGCGAGCCTGCCCTCCCAACTTGCTCTTTGAGAAGGTAAGAGGGGAACGACCCAAGTGAGTACACCTGGACCTAGGGTTCCCAACTCACTATAATAGACATGCCATTGACTACGAAAGGGTTAATGGTTGGGGCTATATGAGAGTTCACTCTCACATTGGGTGCTTAGTAGGATCCTAGAGATCTCAATTATGCTTGCATGACTACTAAGTTCTTGGTGCTTCATTGGGCTATAGGCCTCAATTGCACTTGCACAACTTCGAAGGGTAGCTCCTAACGAGAAGACTTACTAAACACCTTGTTCATAGTGGCCAAAAACCTTCTAGTCATTGGTGCAGGAGCTCGGACCTCTATGTTAGGGGTCCCACAGATACTAAGAGGGGGGGATGAATCAATATCTAACCGGTAATAAGAATTTCTTAAGTTAAAACATGTAGAACATAATATAACAGTGTACCGATATGCAAGAAATAATGCAATAAACAGAATCAAGAATATCCACATGAAAAGTACACCATAACACAAGATATTTAACGAGGAAACCCAGTGTGGGAAAAACCTTGGTGGGATTTGTGACCCACAATATTCACTCACTGACCAATAAGAGAATATTACTTACAATAGGGGCCTGCACATGCAGGAAGGCCAACTGCCTAGAGCTCACTGCTCAATAGGAAGTCACACTGACTTACAATAAGGATTATACAAATCCAATAACTTGTACTGCTTTACAATAGCATCTTCAATGCCAGATTCAGTACCAGTTCCTTCTCTGTTCTTTACATATACCCTTGACCTATATTTCGCACATTAGGTTTGCCTAATATTTTCCTTAATGCTTCTACATCACTCCTACAAATATCTACAATGATCTCCTTTATATATAAGAGTCATTTTACAATTTGCCAAGTCGGCTTACAATAATAAACAAAATATTGCATAACAAAAATCCTATCGACCTCTGTGTCGGTATACTGGTTCCTGCTCTGTTCTTTACATATACCCCTTGATCTATATTCCGCACATTAGGTCTACCTAATATTTTATTTTTTTTGCTCCTACCTCATTATTACAAATGTCTACAATGATCTCCTTTATATATAAGAGTCATTTTACAATTTGCCAAGTTGGCTTACAATAATAAACAAAATATTGTATAACAAAAATTCTGTCGGCCTCAGTGCCAGTATACTTTCTTTCTTCTGTGTCGGTGTCGGTGTAGAGTGTGATCTGCTGATGCTGGTGCACTATCTTGTCGATGTAATTCTTTGCCGGTATAATGTCGTAGCCGGTGCCATAGGATTGCAAGGTTGCCATCAATGACAAAACTTTCAATCACATACAATGTCTCATTAGAGTGTGCATATGCCAACAATCTCCCCCTTTGGCATTGATGGCAACACTCATGAGAAATTTCAAAAAGTATCCAAAAGTGTGCAGTCCAAAAAATGTTACCAAAAAAATGGAGCTCCCCCTGAGTATATGATTCTTGTGTTTTGAACTTTCTCATCCCACTACTCCCCCTTTGGCATCAATGGCAAAGGTTGTCAAGATGTCAGTAGAGTTTGTAGGTTCAGCTATCCATAACCTCAACCTTGTAGCTAGGTGGATATAATCTAGAAAAGATCTCCCAAAATTAAGTTTATACTATCCATAAAATTCTTACTATCCTTTATTGTTGTCTTAGTTCTCTTCACTGTACCGGTGAGATGCTGCAAATTCTCTACCGATGTTTTGCTTCCTTGTGTTAATGCCTCAGAAATTTCCTTCCGTAGAGATGCTAAATAGTCCAATCTTGGACTTAGTTTAGATCTCAAATGTTTTGCCTTGTTTATTATTCTTTTTTTCTCTCTTTCCAATTTGAGTAGTTCTTCCTCAAAATTTGCTATCTTCTCTTCAAAAACTAATAGTGTATCAGGTGAGTTGACAAAGCTGTCTACAAGTCTATTTATCTCATCCTGTGCCTTGCTTATTTTCTTGTCAGTATCTACAGTCAAAAAGTTTGTTTTACATGTATCTTATATAGATTTTTGTATTCTTTCAACAAACTACATAATTCCGATAGAAGTGTGTCAAAATCTCTATTACACTTCTTTATTTACTCATCAAATAATTTTTGTTTTTCAATCTCTACCTTATCCTTCACTGATTCTTCCTTTATTTTCTCAAGATTTTCTAAGATATATTTACACAATGTATCCAATTGTCCTAAAGAATCTTTATTATCTATATTACAATTGGGTGCAATTACCTTCAAAATTGGTATAGAATCATCAATTGCTTTGTAAGCCTGTGAGTTGCAGTCAGTTATTTTCTTGATAGAATCAAGTAATACCTCAGTCACATTTGTTGACTTGAATGTTGATGATGATCCAACAATCTGAGTACTGGTGGTAGTAACCATGCTTGTATTGACCTCTGATAGGTCAGTTTGTGTCTGCATTTCTTTAAGCACTAGTTTTCCTACTTCACTGGTTACCGGTGGCACTGTTTCCTTATGTACCTGTTCCAGAGCCTTTAGCTCCGTTGGTTTCTCTGTATGTTGTGTTGTCTCTATCTGTGACTCAGTCTCTACCTTTTTATCTATATCTTCTGTCAGTTTCTCTATTTCCCCTGCTACTGGAGGCTCATTAGCCATTTCTAACTTGTCAGTTGTATCTTTGTCTACTATTATGTTGATCTTCTGAGTATCAACATTCACAGTATATATGACTTCAGAATTAGGATTGCTATCCTCTACATCCATATTTTCTGTTGCCGGTTGATCTTCAGTAGTTGTTGTTTTCATCAGTGGGGGTAGGTTGTCTTTAACTTTGATGTTTGGTGGTCCATCAACTTTACCTTTCCCCTTGTCTCTGTCTTTCTGATATACCTTTATAGGTTTAGGGTTCCTGTATTCTTCTTGTTTTTCTTTGTCAACCAAGAATATATCCCATCCATCTTCTATTTCCTCTGTTACTTCATTAACTCTTCCTGCCATTAGTGAAATATGCTGGTGTGCAGTAGAGAATACTGACTAGTTTGTTTGAGTAATCAAATCATCAATTTCTTTTGGAGAGTTTACCGGATATACAGCAAGTAGCTTTTCAATTTTTATTTTCTTATCTAATTCTATCACTGCTTGCCTTCTGGCCTCAAGTCTTTTGAATAAATCATCAAGAATTTCATTTTCTACTTCCATCAAAAATTTCTTATACATGTCCATATGCAATATAACACTGTTCTCAACTTGTTTTTTCTCATCAGTAGTTAGAGTGTCATAGATTTTCTCTATGTTCTTCAGTTTTCCTTCCTCTGTGATTTCATTTAGCAGTACATCAAGAGGTGTCAAGTCTATGTTTGACCTTTTCTTCTTCTTTGGTGTGGCCTTTCTAACTGGAGATCTTACTGCTTGTTGTTTTTGCCTTGTTCTTCTAGGTGAAGGAGTGGTTGCCGGTGAGGGATCTCTTTTTCTTACAACTCTTTTAAAAGTTGTTGGCATGTCACCTTCCGAAGAGGTACCTACCGGTGATAGGTGAGTTTTAGGTTGTGGAGCTACCAACTCATCCTCTGTTATGCCAATTTTCTTCAATACATCTTCCTTAATGGCTTTTGCTTGCCTGGATCCTTTCCTTACAAATGCCTCAACCTTCTTTACTCTTTTTTTTTATTGTATTTGGCTTTCCATAGTCTCAGCACTACCAAATACTTCTTCCTTAGGTTAATTGGGGGCTTCCAAAAGTGCTTTAGCATATGTTTCAACTATGTGGTCATCTATTTCATAGCCCATCTTGGTTACCCAAATTGTCTTTGGGATGACCGCTTCCATCCAAATTTCATCTTTTGTAATAACAAAGCATATATCATCTTTGTATTTGTCTACTATTTTCTGAGATAACCTTATTATTTTCTTCATTTTGGTCTTTAATGTTTGAAAGAAGTCATTAATATTGTTCTCCTTGTTCTCACCCATGTTATTGAATAGTTCAGTCAATTGCTTTCCTACCGGTATGTCATATCCAAGTTCTTTATAACCTATACTAGGAGCCTATTTTGTTATGTGTAGCATTAGGCATACTAAAAAATTTCCAAATCTAAAAGTTCCTTTCTTGTCCTTCTTGATTTTTCCAAGGTTGTCAATCAGTTCATCCTTTAACCATTCACAGATGTCAATTTTTGCATTATCTGTTACCATATCATAAGCACTCTTAATGCATAAATTTGAGACTGAGTTAAGTCTATTAGCATGAGTGGTTTTATAACCTAATATCATATTGATGAATCTCACATTGATATCTTTTACATCATTAACCCTTAAAGATCTCTTGTCAAATGTTGCACCAGTTAGTTTTGTAACTAGGTCATTGGGAACCTTCTTGGTTTTATCTGGCCTCTTACCGATGGTTGGTAACCCTGTGACAGCTTTCACAGATTCCTTACTGATCTTATTGATTGCATCTAACCAGAAAAATTCTCCATGAACTCTGCTTAAAACTATCCTAATCACATCCTTAGGAAATTCAGGAATGCTAAGGATTTTTGTAAATCCTAGGGTTTCAATAATCTTGTGATCATCTTTAACATTGCTGGTGTTATCACATATCACAATTTTATACATGGTTTTGATTTCCTCATCTCCTAACTCTTCAATGTTGTAGTGGATGTACATTCTGGGGTCTTCAACATAAACAACTCCCTTAGGAATTTGAGAAAATGCACCTAAGGAATCATCCTTCTTTGCTATCTCAGGAACTAACTGAAATATTGGCCTAGGTCTTTTTATTACTTCAACAACAGTAGGGTTTGCTATGTATTCAATTGCAGAGGTGGATGCCATGATTAAATACCTTTTACTACCTTGGATGGATGATTGCTTGGAGTGTGCTTGCTTCTTACTCGAAATGCCTTAGCTCGGAGTCTTCGCTCTCTTTGAAAATTTGAAATTACGGTGAAATGAAATAGAGCCAAAACCTTAACTTTATAGTGTCTTTTCACCATCTACCACATTAATTGCATGCTAGTTAAGTATTCACTTAACATTGTTTGTTAGTAATAAGTAATTTTCAACTTCTTATCTCTAACCGAGGGAATAATTAGCACATGTGTCATTAGATTGCCAAACCCTCAAGGAAATTTTCTTCAATTAGATGAAGAACTTCCTGGTGTTGGAGCACTACTCTGTCCTTTCGGTGAAGTATCACTTTGTCCTACCGGTGAAGCGTTGGTTTGTTCTACCGATGGAGAAGTATTCCCAATATTTAGATCAACTTTCCTAATCTATTGTTTTGAGAATTCTTGCTTAACCTCTTCAACTTTTTCTTTACCTTTCAAGCTAGCACTTTTGTTGTCTACCAGTGTTCCTTTACTTCTACAAAATTTAGCAATATGCCCAATCTTGTTACATGCATAAAAAGTTACATTATTCTTCTGAATAGCTTTCCCATAACCTGTGTCGGTTTGTGTTTTGCATTCATTTGATAAATGTCCAAATCTTCTACAAACATAACATCTCACATTCATTCTACAGTTTCCAGAGTTGCGACCAACTTTGTTACATTTTGAACATTGACCGGTGGGTGTGTTGATATTTTGATAATTCCTAGATCTACATTCATTTGCTCTATGACCATACTTATTACAGTTAAAACATTTTCCATTGAATTTATAAGCATTAGGTTGTCTTACCGATTTGCTGTGATCCTGAGTATTTGCAGTATCGGAGATTTCACCAACTTCAAATCCAATTCCAGAAGTGTCACCTTTAGGTTTTTGATTCTTCAGCAAGGTGCCAAGTTCCTCTGAGCTTTTCTTGAATTTTTATTTGTGTTGATTTGTAGTTTCCAGTTCCCTTTCCAACATTTCTTTTTGTCTCATCAGTTCATTTGAGTCATTCTAAGCATGCATCAGATCTATCTTCAACATGTCATTTTTATAGCTAAGTCTTGTGTTCTCATTTGCTGCATCACTTAGTCTTCTGGTCAATTCTTCTTCATTCTTCTTCCTATCCTCAATCTCTTTGCAAAATCTCATAGTCATATCCTGCATTTCATTTTTTGTTGTCATGATCTCTTGTTTCAACTTGCTTATCATATCATTGAGTGATTCCTTTTCATCATTCTCATTTTGCAATTTTTCACAAAGTTCTCTTCTCTTATTTCTTGCAATAGTAAAATTTTCTTGAAGTGCCTGAATGATATCCTGAGCTGCCCTTAAATCATCTTCTAATTTGATATTTTTCAATTTCTCTGCATCATAGTCTGTAAGAGCTCCTTCAAGCCGCTTCATTAGATTTTCCATCTTTACCGGTGTCAAGATCTTCCTCAAGATGTTAGGCTTAATAGGGGACCAAGCTTTGATACCAATTGTTAGGGGTCCCACAGATATTGAGAGGGGGGGGGAATCAGTATCTAACCGGTAATAAGAATTTCTTAAGTTAAAACATGCAGAACATAATATAACAATGTACCGGTATGCAAGAAATAATGCAATAAACAGAATCAAGAATATCCACATGAAAAGTACACCATAACACAAGATGTTTAACGAGGAAACCCGGTGTGGGAAAAACCTCAGTGGGATTTGTGACCCACAATATTCACTCACTAGCCAATAAGAGAATATTACTTACAATAGGGCCCTGCACATGCAGGAAGGCCAACTGCCTAGAGCTCACTGCTCAATGGGAAGTCACACTGACTTACAATAAGGATTATACAAATCCAATAACTTGTACTTCTTTACAATAGCATCTTCAATGCCAGATTCAGTACCGGTTCCTACTCTGTTCTTTACATATACCCCTTGACCTATATTTCGCACATTAGGTCTACCTAATATTTTCTTTTTTTTGCTCCTACCTCATTATTACAAATGTCTACAATGATCTCCTTTATATATAAGAGTCATTTTACAATTTGCCAAGTCGGCTTACAATAATAAACAAAATATTGTCTAGCAAAAATCCTGTCGGCCTCAGTGCCGATATACTTTCTTTCTTTTGTGCCGGTGTTAGTGTAGAGTGTGATCTGTTGATGCCGGTGCACTATCTTGTTGGTGTAATGCTTTTCCAGTATAATGTTTTTGTCAGTGCCATAGGATTGCAAGGTTGTCATCAATGACAAAACCTTCAATCACATACAATGTCTCATTGGAGTGTGCATATGCCAACACTCTGAAATGACCCATATTCTTACGACCCTTAGTAGAGACACAAAGTTCGCCATGAGGAGTTTTCATGGGAATTGATGCTTGGCTGCCCCAAGAAGTGAGTGTCATGGAGGGGAGCCAGTGGGGTCAAGCATCTAAGTGTCTGCTTTGGGTAAGTGTGTATGGGAAACCAATTGGGATTCAATGACTATTGTCCTTGCTAGCCTTAAGAATGTTGTATATGAGCATGAGTGTCTTTGATATAATATGCATTTGATCACTGTGTTTGCTTTGTTTGATACATACTTGCCAAGAGTAGACTAAAAACACATCACTATCCCCAAACACTTTGCAAAAACATTTGTCAAGACACAAACAATTGTCCAAGTCATTACCCAAACAAAGTCCAAAATTGCATCAAAACTTTGTCCGTCCCATTTTTCATAAGCCCAAGAGAGAAGCTAAGAGTTTATCCTATACGTCAACATTCAAGTTTGTCCTTTGAAACACCTATTATCGTCCAAATCAGGGTGGTCATATCCCTTCATACAACTTGCCATTCAAATCAATCCTCCATTGAGTCGTATTCATGTCAAAGACAACCTAGTTATCAAGTTTCTTCTAAACCATCACTACAATACCTTCTTCATCAATCATCACAAATTTCTCAAGTCCTTTCATCACAAATTTCTCAAATCCTTCATCACAAATTTCTCAAGTCCTTTCATCACAAATTTCTTAAATCCTTTCATCACAAATTTATTAAGTCCTTTCATCACATTTTTCCTAAGTCTTTTCATCACAAATATCATGTATGGTCAAACTCGATCCCAAAAGAAAAAGATGGCTGGACAACAATATGGCATGCCAGACATTGGTGTCCTATATGAAGATCCCATGCAAGCTCATACACAAAGTGGGCAACCTAGCGATTGAGATCAAAGTCAAAATTTTGACATGGTTAACCAAGATGAACTTTATCCGGAAGTGCAAACTTTCCTAGCAGATTCTTATAACCAACAGATGATAGAAAAGTTTATTAAACATAATCCTACTGCACTTCTGAAAACTCTCCTTGAACATGGAGCTCAACTTCCGCCTGAATTTAATAGATCCGCTCTTACCCAACAACCACAAGGAGACTCGCTCCCACACAAAGTGTTGCACCTACTATTCAAACTCAATCAATTGTAGCCCCATCAATCATCCAAGCTCAATCAATGCCACCCGTGGTACCTCCCACCATACCACTATCAAATCCGATCTCATCCATTCTCCAACAAACTTCTATACCACCTCCTTCTATTCAATCACAAATTTCTATTCCACAAACTTCCCTTCCTCCCAACGATGTCACAAATTTTATCCAGGCCGTATTCAATCCCATCACAACAGTTGGCAGATCGTAACTAACTATCCCTCAAACCCTAGGGACATCGGTCATCACATCCCACGTTCCCACCTCCTCATCATATCAATATATTGGTGGTGGTGCACCTTCTTTGGTTCATCCAATTCTTGGGGCAAATACAATTCATCAATATCAAAGTCCACAACAAGACCTCATCAAGGAAATTCAAGACATGAAGAATATCATCAAGGACATGAAACAAAGGACTAATAAAAGGAAAACTTACTCATTTGAAAAGTTTTGCCCTTGTCCTTACGACTCATCTATATCAGTTGCATCATATCCCTCAAGATTTGAGATTCCTAAATTCACCAAGTATGAAGGCAAAGGAGACCCCCACGATCATGTTTGAGAATTCCACATCTTATGCCAAGAAGTCTCCTATAGTGACCTTTATCTTCACAGACTCTTTCCCAAGAGTCTCACAGGAGACGCCTTGGCATGGTTCTCATCTTTACCATGAGGTTCCATTGTCTCTTTTCCAGACTTGGCAAAAAAATTTGTGGCCCACTATGCATACAACATGGGTAATGATGTTTCTATGATGGACCTATGTAATACAAAACAAAGGCCCGGAGAAACCTTCGCCAATTTCCTACAAAGATGGTGACATCTTATCAAGAAATTTCAATGGGACATGCCAGAACAACATCAAATTGAACTATTCCAAAATAACTTGGCGCCTGAACTTTCAAGACTTTTAATATCTCAATGTATCAAATCCTTCCAAAAATTGACAGATAAGGGCCTCACCCTCGAACGTGTCTTGTTGGAGGAAGGAACCTTGAAACATTACCAGAAATCAACACAAAGTTCTTCCTCTTATTATAATGATAAGCCAAAATTCTGGTCCAAAAACAAAAATGTGGTCATTGATGGTATTACTGATGCAAAGCGGGTCCAAACCGTGGCCGCTCCCCCAAAATCCACCACCAACAATCATCAATTCAACAACCAAAATCAATCCCAAAAACCTCACAACAATGTCTCAATCCAGGGACGACCACCCCGATTGAATAACAGGACTCCAAGAGATTTCACTCCTCTGGTTGAGCCTATTGAAGTGGTGTTTCAAAAACTTGTCCAAGCAGGTATAGTGGTTTTTCCAATCACTCACCCATTTGACCCCAATCAACCTAAACCAAGATGGTATAATGAAAATGAGTATTGTGAATACCATCATATCAAGGGACATGATACACAAAAGTGTATGAAACTAAAGATCTACATACAAGATCCCATTGATAGAGGTGAGATTGAAGTAGCAAATACAAAACCTGGTAATAACAATGACAAACTCAAAATGTACCAGGAACCCTTCCCGAAGCATGATAAAGGAAAAGGCTCATCATCTAACGCAATGGGTTATGACTATGCTAATCACGTAACTGGTTTTGATTTTTTGGTAGGTCGAATTGAACCTGCAGACAATAATGTCAATGTCATAACCATCCAAGGAGTTAATCCTCCTTCTTCCCAAAGCAGACCAAATCCTACTCGGATAGTCATTCAAGGTGCCACACCTTCCACCTCCCATTTCCAGAATGACTGCAATGCAACTACACACCGAGGAAGAGTCACCATCCAAGGAGTTCCTCCCCCACCAAACCCCCCACCCATGACTTCCACCTACTGATATGACCTCCTTGACCAACTTAGGAAGACACCCGCGTAGATCTCCATTTTGGAACTTCTCAAGACCTCCCCGATCCATAAAGAAATTTTGGAACAAGCCCTTCTCCAATCGTGCATTCCAGATAACATCAACGCCACCCAATTCCAAGGCCTCATTGGAAACCTTACTGCCCAACAACACATTGTATTTAACTCCAAAGATGCTCCTGTAGATGAAGACCATAACAAACCTTTACACATCGAAGCTCTTATCCACAAGCACAAGGTCAAACGTATCCTGATAGACTGTGGATCCGGGCTTAATCTGCGTACATACAGATTAATTAAACAATTGGAACTTTCTGAGGATCTGATAGACACATCAGGAAGGATCACAATAAAGGCATATGATGATGCAGAAAGAATTTCAAAGGGCACGATCACCTTACCTCTTCAAGTGGGCCCCATTACAATTGAAACCCCTTGCCAAGTACTAGATCTTGATCTCCCCTACAACATTCTCCTCGAGAGGCCATGGATTCATTCCTTGCAGGCCATACCCTGCACCTATCACCAATGCATCAAATTCCCCTATAACGGAAGAGAGATCACTATCAAAGGTGATCCCCAAACTTTTCAATATTGCAAACTATTAGAGGGGAAGTATCCATATCATTTTCCACTAAATAGACCCTTGCCAACGCCTCCATCTGACACATCAAATGTTGCCTCCACATCATCCCAACCAGATAATCAAATCAAAATCTTGGACAATGGCTGTGGAGAATACAAATTGGAGGACGTCTTATTAATAGGAAACCTCCCTCTCTCTCCTAAGTCATTTGGCAAACCAAAAAAGATAAAAAAGGACCCAAAACTAGTCATGCAATGCCAAAACACTACCTTCCAGCAATGGGGCCCACTTGATAATGAGAGCCTCGAAGCAGATATCTCTTCATGGCTGTATTGGGAAGAAGATGAAGATCCAACAAGAATATCCAAAGAAATATACCCAAAAGCATCTGCCATAGTTGAAAAAATGGGTTACAAAGGACATGGTCTGGGACCAGAGGAGAAAGGAAGAAAAACACCCATAAATCCTATCTCCTACAGATACAACATAGGCTTGGGGTACACCTTGGTGCCTAAGATTACTATCATTGGTGCCCCTTCTAGTCCTTCTTCGGATATCGAAAGTGTTGACGAAGAGGAATTCCATGAAATGCCTTATGAATATGAGAAAGATATCTTCTTGGACACTTATATCAATACCATCACCCCCATAACCCCTCCCACTTCACATGAGCTACATCTTGTCCATCCTGAACTCATTGACTGGGGCCAACAAGACAAACCCACTTTAGATATCTACATCGACAATAATGCTCTCATTGCTCTCCTAACAACGCAAAATATGGAAGATTGTAGTAGAATCGAGGGTATTAAACTACACGAAAAGGGATACTTTGGTAGTCAGGTCAATTCCCTTAGCCACAAAAAAGATAATAAAAGAAAAAGATATGATTCCCTAGGTGAAAACCTCCCTGAGGCACCTTTGGATGAACAAGAAATAAAAACAAAGGGCGTAGTTGAAAGTGAAAACCTGGAAAATGCACTTGACAATGAAGGATTTGACCTCCCTACCATTGGTTACCTTCTACAAGACAAATCAAATTTGCTGATAGAAGAAATAGACAACATCAACAGGGGCACCGAGGTCATTCCAAAAGATGTGCTCATTGCCAAATCCCTCACAGAAATCGAGAAACGAGACTTCATCAACTTCCTTACAGAGGTAAAAATCAATTTTGCATGGTCCTATTCCGATATGCCAGGGTTGGACCCTGCCTTGGTGTTTCACAATCTCGCCGTCCGCCCAGATACAAAACCTGTAAAACAAAAATTGCACAAAATGCACCCACATATTGCACTCCTAGTGAAGGCGGAACTCCAAAAGTTGTTAGACACAAAATTTATCAAACCAATAGATTATGCTGAATGGGTCTCCAACATTGTACCTATCAGTAAACCTGTTGGGGGCATCCACATCTACACAAATTTTCGAGATCTAAATATAGCTTGTCCTAAAGATGATTTCCCACTCCCTAATATAGATATGATTGTGGACCTTATAGTAGGACATGAAATGTTATCGCTAATGGATGGGTTTTCTAGATACAACCAAATCAGGATAGCAGATGAGGATCAACATAAAACTGCATTCACAACACCATGGGGTACTTTCTGTTATCAGGTCATGCCTTTTGGCCTTAAAAATGCTGGAGCTACGTATCAATGGGAAATGACAACAATTTTTCATGACCTCTTGCACAAAATTATGGAGGACTACGTGGATGATCTGCTAGGAAAATCCAAGACAAGACATTCTAAAACAGATCTTTGAAAGATTGGAAAAATACAAGTTGCGCCTAAATCCCAAAAAGTGTATGTTTGGCGTCACATCGGGAAAACTATTGAGATTCATTGTTTCTCGTAGAGGCATCGAGGTTGATCCCACAAAGGTAAAAGCTATTATGAAAATACCTCCACCAAAAACACTCAGACAACTATGCAGTCTCCAGGGAAAACTCCAGTCTATTAGGCATTTCATTTCACAGCTAGCAGACAAGTGCCATCCATTTGCACACCTATTGCATAAAGACACAAAATTTAAATGGGATTGCCTATGTCAAAAAGCCTTTGAGAAATTAAAAGAATATCTAGCATCACCTCCCGTATTGATGCCTCCTGCTCCTGGAAAACCCCTTATTTTGTATATATGTCCTACTGCAATGGCATTGGGGGCATTATTGGCGCAAACAGATGATCAATGGAAGGAACACGCCATTTACTACATCAGTCGGACATTGGTAGGATATGAACTCAATTACACCCCTATTGAAAGAGCATGTTTGGAATTAATGTTCAGCACACAGAAACTACAACACTATATGCTAAATAATAAGACAAAATTAATTGCTAAAATTGATCCACTTAAATATCTCTTGTCCAAAGTTGCTCTCACTAGTAGAACTGCCAAATGAGTCATACTCTTAAGCGAGTTTGACATTGAATATGTGGACAGAAAGACAATCAAGGGACAAGTCATTGCAGATCAGTTGGCTGAAGCTCCACTTCTAGGCGACCATCCTCTTCTCACAAAATTACCAGATGAGTTCATTATGACTGTTACCACATCCTCCACATGGAAATTGTATTTTGATGGCTCCTACACTCAAAATGGATCAAGGGCAGGAATATTATTGGTCACACCTCAAGGAGATGGCATCCCCAAATCATACAAGATAGCCTTTGCATGTACCAATAACATAGTAGAATACGGGGCCCTCATCACAGGTTTACACTTGGCTATTCATTGGAAAATAAAGGAATTACAAGTCTATGGCGATTCCCAACTCATCATAAAACAAGTCAATGATGAATACCATAAAAAAGATGATAAACTCATTTCCTACTGTACCATGGTTGAAGATCTCAAGCAACATTTCACGGCAATCAAGTTTGACCAAATCCCATGAATAAACAACAGGGCAGCAGATGCAATGGTCACCATTGGCTCCCTCCTTCAAATGCCAGCACACAGTCAGAAGTGTGAGTTCTTGGTCGAGCAATTGTTTATACTGGCATACGACCTACCAGAGTATGAAATGGTGTGTGTTCTCATTGGTCCCAAGTCCCCTTGGTACCAAGAAACCTTCGCTTTCCTCAAGGACAACACTATTCCCCCACACCTCACCAAAACCCAACAACAAACCTTCATCCGCTGATGTGCCCGTTACACCAGCCTTGTAGACACCTTGTTCAGAAGGCATTTTGATGGTTCCCTCCTATGGTGTTTAGATAAACAAGAAGCAGAATGGGCATTATGCAAAGTACACGAGGGTATCTGTGGGGCACACTCAAGTGGACTCACATTGGCTAAATTTTTTTTGAGAACAAGATACTATTGGCCTAAAATGGAAGAAGATGCATACAATTATGTGAAGAAATGCATCCCTTGCTAGCAGCATGGTGACAAGATTCATGCACCGTCACAAGAATTGCAGCCATTCATTACACCATGGCCCTTCTCATAGTGGGGGCTCAATCTCATTGGGAAAATCCACCCTTCATCTTCCAACGGACATAAATTAATTATCACCACCACTGAATAATTCACCAAGTGGGTAGAGGATATCTGATCTGATTTATGAAAACCAGATTACAATACCTAGTGTGATACTTGCGGTATTGTAGATTTCAACACAAAAAGAAATTGACAACAAGAGGATTGCAAACCAAAAACTGTCTCCATTCTATTCAAAATTGGAGTTTATACAAGTCGAATGTATCCCAAGGGTCACACAAATCCCTTGGAATTGAAACGAAGAGTCACCATAATGTTTATTACAATTAAACTACTAAAACTATCAAAATTATCAAAAAAACTAAATATAAAATTTCAGTCCACTTTGAGAAGGCATAACTTTCTCATCCTAGCTCCGAATTACAAACCGTTTGATGCGTTGGAAAGGTATTCAAATAATCTAGAACCAAATTTCGGAAACATCGAAGATGCCACAACATTTGTCCAAAAATGCACCGAAGACCCTCAATATTGCAATTTACTAAAACATAGAAAATTTTGAAAAAAATTAGATTTCAATATTTTCCCAATTTAATCCTGATCAATATCCCTCTTACTTTCACCACCAGCAAGCAAATATCCAAATTCATCCTGAACTACCTAATTTGCCGATATGGCATCCCAAAAGTTATCATCACAGATAATGGTAAACAATTTAAGAACCAGGATGTCAAAGAACTCTGCCAAAAATTCAGCATCCAACACCGCCTCTCCACTCCATATTACCCCCAAGGCAATGGCCAAGCTGAGGCTTCTAATAAAACCCTAATAAAAATCCTCAAAAAGACAGTCAATGAAGCAGGCCGTGATTGGCACCTCCAAATCCATCCTGCATTGTGGGCCTACCGCACCTCCATCCGCACCCCCACAGATGCCACTCCTTATTCCCTAATATTTGGTTCTGAAGCCATCCTTCCCCTTGAGATCGAGATCCCCTCTCTAAGGGTATCGCTACAAAACATCCTACCAGAGGAAGAATACAGAATTGCCCGCTTATAAGAGCTAGAATTGTTAGATGAAAGGCACCTCAAGGCCTTGAATCATCTTCGAGTATATCAAAACCGTCAGCGCATGAGTTATCATAAAAAAATTCAGAACCCAAGAATTCCAAGTTGGTGATCTTGTCCTCAAAATCAAAAAAATCTACAAGAAAGAGAAAAGAAAGGCAAGTTTGAGCCTAATTGGCTTGGACCATATGTAATCATAGCGAAATATGGATTAGGAGCTTATCAGTTGGCTACTCCTGAAGGCGATCCTTTGGATGATCCAATGAATATCATGCACCTCAAAAGATTTTATGCTTAGTCCTCAGAAAGTCTTAAATTGTCAAAAAAAAAAAAAAAATCAAGAAAAATTGAAAAAAAAAAAAATGAGAAAAGGATCCTGAAAAAATCGTCACTTTGGTGAAAACCTGGCAAACAGGCACCTTATGACACAAAAAAATTAAAAAATTAGAAAAAGAAAGAAAAAACAATTCGTCCATTAGTGAAAACCACTTGGTGGCGCTATGGACAAGTACTTTGGTGAAAACCTCTGTGCAGATGCCAAGATAAATAATCGGATCCACTATCTATCATGTCGATACTACAAATCATCTTCCATCTAGCCCACCCATGTGCAACATTCCTTCTTTTCTACCTCCCAATAAAACATGTGTATGATGATGAAGTCTTCGCCTGAGTCATGAACAAGGAATGTCCCATTGAAACTGAGATTTTATGCCTCTATGTGTAAGCTTCAAGAAGTCTTGAGAAATAATCCCAAGTCCATCCTAGTTCTACTCTTGGCAAGAGGTATCATGTGGTCGCAAGGAAGAGACTTGTTAGATTTTGTTAGATCTTTTCATATAGGCTTGCATCTTTTACCATATGACTGCCACTATTTACGACTGCCTAGGTTCTTCCATATCCAGGTACGTTATGATAGGTGCATGCTGGGGCATATTTCATAGTATGGCATGTTTTGGATCCTTCTTGTATAAATCGGTGACCTGGTACTAGTGTTTATCAACACTTACCTTCTTGTGTACAAGAGGTATTGGTGTGTTTGAGGGTTTCCTTGCACGAACCCACAACTCTGTATTAGTGTTTCTTAACACTTGCATTGTTGTGTGCAAGAAATTCCCGTTTGTCTACAGAGTCAGTCCATGCCCTATGTTTCTCATGGCATCCTGATTTCTATAATCAATGGTGCAAGTCACTCAGGGAAACATCAAACTAGGTTGGCTCTCCACATTTGTTGTGCACAAAATCTCACCATCATTCCATCAAATCCTAAACTCAATAATCCCATGGAGTTCTCAATTGCCCCCATTTTCCTCCACGGTCTCGCATCTCGTATTCTTCTTTCCAAATACCTCACGACTACTTCATATTTGTTCCTCATCTATCCCTTCCACCTTAATTTTTCTTCGTCTATTTTTTTTCCTCACATAATCAATTCTGATTCAGATTCATGTCTTATACAGGATGTATCCTTCCTGAAACCAGACACTCCAATCATGTCTTATATAGGATGAATCCTTCCTGAAACCAGACCTTGTGATCAATCATGTCTTATACAGGATGAATCCTTCCTGAAACCAGACGTTGTGATCTAATCATGTCTTATATAGGATGAATCCTTCTTGAAACCAAACGTTGTGATCAGTCATGTCTTGTACAGGATGAATCCTTCCTGAAACCAAACGTTGTGATCTGATCATGTCTTATATAGGATGAATCCTTCCTGAAACCAGACCTTGTGATCAATCATGTCTTATACAGGATGAATCCTTCCTGAAACCAGACGTTGTGATCTAATCATGTCTTATATAGGATGAATCCTTCTTGAAACCAGACGTTGTGATCAGTCATGTCTTGTACAGGATGAATCCTTCCTGAAACCAAACGTTGTGATCTGATCATGTCTTATACAGGATGAATCCTTCCTGAAACCAGACGTTGTGATCAGTCATGTCTTATACAGGATGTATCCTTCCTGAAACCAGACACTCTGATCATGTCTTATATAGGATGAATCCTTCGTGAAACCAGACATTGTGATCAGTCATGTCTTATACAGGATGTATCCTTCCTGAAACCAGACACTCCGATCATGTCTTATACAAGATGAATCCTTCCTGAAACCAGATATTGTGATCAATCATGTCTTATACAGGATGAATCCTTCCTGAAACTAGACACTTTGATCATCTTTGTCTTATACAAGATGAATTTTTCTTGAAACCAGACTGAATCTAGATCTTATTAATCGAATCAAATCAAATCTATCGGGATATCAATTTTGCAAAACTCCAAAGATCAAATACCTCATTTGATCTCTCGAGGGGGCATCACCATACCATAATATATCAATCAAAAGTTGGGGCATCCTCTCAAACCAATATTAGCATCAAAACAAGATTATTCTTTGAATCAATGTGTCATCACACCTCGCTTCAAAGAGGGGCAAAATGTAGACACTTTAAAATAATTATTTTAATTACTTTTAATTCCTTGCATAATTAATTAATTAATTATGTTAATTCAAATTCCTCTCAATATTAATTAAATATAATTAATATTGTCACTATAGCATATGATTGATTTATTTAATAATAAATAAATCTCTTTCTTTATTCTTCTAAAAAAAATCAAATCCTCACAAATCTTCCTCTTAGCTAATTAATTTCAATTAATTAGTTAGCCTACATGATTCCTACAAATCATCTTCTTAATTCATTCTTCTAGAAACTCCCTAAACTCACTTAACATTATTCTTCTAATTTTTTATTCCCTCCACTCAATCTCTCTCCTAGTCAAATTCTCCTACAAATATTAATCCCACCTAACATTTCCTCTAATCCCCCTCCTAATGAGTCGTTAATGGTTAATCATCATGATTAGTCACAAAGTCAACTCTTTGTCCTTTTCATCCAGCCACTAACTTTAAATGCTCTTTTCCTAGGTGAATGTGAGATTTTTGAAATCACACATTCCTCTAGGCATCCCCTCTCCCAGGGAATTTTTAATTCTTTTTTATTCCTCCAGTCCCCATGATATCCTTTTTTGGAGAATTTTTAATTCCTCCAATGTATCTTGTGGAGTGTGGAAATACGAAATGCCTTTAAGGCATATTTCTTGGTCTCCACACCCTCTCTTGGACCTTGTGTGAGCTCACAAGTAAATCTTATCCCTTCATCTCTAATTCATCCTAGCCATCCGTTTTCCTCTACTCTTCCTATAAAATAGGGCTCCATCCCTTCATTCTAAACATCTTAAAATCTAGTAAGTTTATGCTGCCCTTTTGAGCCCAGGAAATCATCTTGGCAACTTGATCATCTCATTCTTATCATTTTTCAAATCCATTCCATTTGTGCACAACATTGGAGAGCCATCCACATCCAGCAATCAAAGGAGCACATCAAGTGGAGCATTATCAAGGGGCGCCTTCACTTCATCAAGCTCAATCCGAAGGAGAAGGTAAAATAGCAAGGTGAAATGGTCTTTTAATGATATTTTAGCATTCTGCATGTTTATTTCGTTATGTTTTGATCATTTGACCTTCAAATCTGTTTTCCCCTCTTCAAATATTTTAAATTTATTTTAGAACTACCTATTAATTAATAATTTGAAAACTTTACTTTCTAAGCAAAATTTGGTTGGTAAACTTTTATTTGGTTACAACCCACTTGTAATTCAGAATCATTCGGTTAGATGAGATTTATCGGGGTTGTTAGCTGGCATTTCAATTCAATATGAATTATTAGTATATATCTCTATGATTATCAATTTAAATTTAATATGTTCATGCTCAGATGCATAGTCCTCAACCAATTGTCTACTTCAAGCACCATGGAAGTTGCATAACTGATGTTATCATACAAGTTACAAGAAGCTAGATATAATGGCCTTTCTCAATTTGGATGGTAGTCTCTTAGTAGTAGTAGGTTGAATATTTAAATAATCAAGTCATTTATAATAGTCAAATCTAATAGTAGTCAAATTTATCTCCTAACTTTAAAGGAACATAGGACTAGTAAAAGGAAGAGTTACATTTAAGGTAGAGGCAATTTCCATAGTTGATCTTCATAGTAAAATCTATTTTTGTTAGAACATTACTATTAATTGGGAAGTGGAGGAACTTTACTTGAAAACCAAAAGAGTATCAAACCTGAAATCCTTTAACATAAGACTTGACTTATCTTGTGAATCTCAAATCAAGTAATCATATTCTTTATATATGTCTAACGAACTTTGTTTTAATTAAGTTAGAATTAATTGTTCTAGATTATTGGATCCTTATCCTTATCAAGTAAATGAGTTTTCAAGAAACGTATCCTATGACCACTTAGAGAATTAAATTGAAGTAAAGAAATTAAGAATTATACGGTTATTATTTTGTAGGAAATATCTAAGGGTAAAACGTTACTTCAAGTGGAAGAATTAGTTAGTTATCTCTTATAATATTGCAAAGGAATTAACACTGGCTGTAAAGAAACAAGAAGAAGATTGATTTGAATTGCCTAGAGTCTCTATTTTATGTTAGTTGATTAGCAAGTATTAGACTCTCTTCTAATCTTATTTTCAAACAATTAGTGATTAAAATATTGTGGTTATTAAAGCTTATCGTTAATAGTTCTTTTCTTTTTCCTTGAAACAAGTGAATATTAAATTTATTTTCAAAGTATTATTATTAGATAATTTAATTTCCTTTAAGAAAATTAGTGCCTTTCAAGCATTAAGATTCATATTTAAAGTAAGGTTATCATTTGTGGGAAATAATTAAAGATAAAATTCATGTTGCTTCAAGTGGAAGAATTAGATGATTATCAATAATGCGATTACTTTCAATCTTATTAATATTAAGTTTTTCCTTCAGTCGAGTAAGTGTTAAAATTCATTTCTAAGGCCCTTCTACCTAGGCATTGGATTTTATTTAAGCAATTTAATACCTTCCAAGAAGTTTTTCAATCTTTTTCATAAGTTATAATTTTACAAGTTTTCAAGAAAAAATTCCTTGTATATTATAGTTTCATTTTCATGATTGTATTAGTATATTACTTTACATAAGATTCATGAATTCAAAATTATATTCTTAGTTAGACAACTAAACAAGAGGAGGTGAAACCAAAACCTTAACAGTGTTCGGTATCTATGGTGTTTTTAGGTCACGCTTATGGGTAATGTCATTGTGTTGAACTAATGCACTTAACGCCTAATAAAGCTACAACAATGACGTTTGTGGCATCATCCCTATAAATCGCCAAGGAGAAATAAGGGTCATATGGAAGTTAAAAATACAAGGGGCGGGTAATCCCCCTTGGATCGATAATCTAAAAAGATAATTTTTAAAATGAATTTACATTCGTTTAGTTAAACCTTATAAAACCCCATTAGGGCTTGGTGGTGTGTGATGATATGGATTAATTTATATATCTTGATAATTTTTAGAGGATGATAAAGGTTTAAGGGTGACATTTTAATAGGAAATATGACTTAGTTATTTTAGGCCACAAGTAGAAGGCCACCTTGAGCCTTTTTGCTATAGAGCTACCATCGTGGGTAGCAACAACAGAGAAATTGTTTGGGATATTGACCCTAGAAAGGGTTGCGTACCCACCGAACAATTTAAACTAAACCATAGTTAGAAACCAGAACTACATACTACATGCCTTGATCTAGTGCCGAAACGGATATGTAGGCAGTCTAGGGATGGATTTTTCCCTTGTAATCAAGCATTAAGGGATGGGGATTAGGATTTGGTTATGGGTGAGTAGTTGGTTCTCGAAGCTCCTTGATCTTTTAATCAAATGGTGCAAATACTAATTGAAAGATTAAAATTAATTCAATGCATACTCAGAAGGAATCCCGTATGGATTTGCTTCACTTCCCAAGGCTTCAGGCCGGATTCCGAGGCAAAACTCAAGCTTGTTTATGTAAATATTTTTATACTCCTAAGGACAGAGACCTCGGTGCACTCCTAGTAGGGGAGTGTAGTCTTTAGAGAGTGGATCAAGACATAGATGGTCCCGATGAGTCTAAAGTCTCTAGCCAAAGCGTATCCTATTCTTATGAATAGATGCCTACCTTGTTTGGGTAGATGTCTATCTCAAATTGGATAGATGAAACCTCCTATCCCGTATGGATAGATTCCTAACTTGTATGGTTAGATGCCTAACTCGTATGGTTAGATGCTTAGCCCCGTATGGATAGATGCCTAAATTGTATGGCTAGATGCCTAACCCATATGGTTAGATGCCCATCCCGGTTGGATGGATACCTATCCTGTTTGGATAGATGTACCTGAGTATGTGATTGAATCAAACACAATTAAGAATAAGTAAGAATAAGAAATTATAATTTATATATATAAAAAAAATTAGTTGATATTTTTGGATTAAGTTAAGTGAGTTATTACACTGAACCAAATTCGTTGTCCCTTGATTAGGGCAATTATCTTGATTTCACTATTTTAATTATTTTATTATTTTGAGCCCTGACTACTACAGTTTGTAGCTTTCAAAAAAAGTAGTCGTGATGTTGAGTCGACCCATAATGATTGTTTGTGCATAGTCGATCATTTGGAAATGTTGACATCTTATTACATGCATTAATGGTAATTTTATATCATTGAAGTAATTAAATACATAAATGTGAAATGTGTCTTATTTGTGTTTGATTTAATGAGAGTTAAGTGATTTATTATTGGGGTCTTTTGGGAGGTTTATTGGCATTTTAAGTTTAATTTGATATTATTGTTATTATTATATTCCTCACAAAAAGTGAATTTATATTTTTTAGTAGAGTTCATTTTCTCAACACTTAGTCATTTTTCTTCTTCTTCCTCTCTCTCAAAAACCCTCTTCATGTTTGGATTTTGAAATGGGGAGTCTGAATCCATTTGTAGATTGGATTGGATGTGGTTTTTTGCATTGGATAAGGAATAAAGAAGTTGTCAAGTTATCAAAAGGATGTGCAAAAAAAAAAAAGTTATCAAAAGGATGTGTGAATTGGTTGGGTATATTCAATGACCCTTGCATTTTTCCAATTTGGGGCAAATGAGGTAGGGCTCTTTAGATTTCCCTTGTTTCCTTCTTCTCAAACCTTAAACTAGTTTATAAATGATTTTAATGGCCCAATAAGTGCTTTGGAACCCTAGATGAGATAATTCGGTTGTGTGTGCATGATGTGTCATTCAAATTTTGTGTATGTGGGTGTCAATTGGGGCGTCTTAAGGGAAATGCTACATAGTTTTCTTTGGGATTATCATATGGGTGTTGTGTTTGTGTTTTTAGAGTTTCATGAGGTAATTCTCAAATGGGTTGGTCCCTAATTTTTCCTCCCATGCCTTTTTTTGTCAAATTTTATGCCTTAGATGGCTTTCTAGAGCAGTTTCACACACCTAATGCAAAGTTATGTAATTGTAGCCTAGAATTATGCAAATATTGTAAGAATAATGCAATTGCTTGGTAGTGAGCTAATTTTGGGTCTTAGACCTCTTCATTGTCTGGTTTGAGTTGTCTCCCCAATTTGTCTTGATTCCAGAGTCTAATTACACTTGTACTTGTGGATTGGGATCAATCCGTGATCAAATTCCATGATTTGGAAACCTTTAGGTTGCTTCTCAAGTAATGGAATTATTATACATTATGTATATGATCTTTGTTACTACTTACTAAGGTTGCCATTAGTCTTATGTTCAAAGTTACTCTATATACTCTAGTCGGTTACCTCTACCAAAATATTCAGTCGATATGCACAATCCAGTCGGTTATAGAAGAAAGTAGTCACAGAGCCCAGTATCCACTGAGCTGTCTACCAAGTATCATTCCATGTTTACCGAGTAGCAAAGATGAGACACCGAGTGAAACGTGTTACCAGATTCATTGAACCTGGACATACATATGGAAACGTGCTACAAGATCAAGGAACATAGAACCGTTATCACATTGGAAATTACACTTAAAGATTGTGTATGATTTTGAGGTCATCTTATTCATTTGATAAAACATGTTTGTAAGATCAAAGCAATGAATGGATCACCGACATAAGAGATCTATTTATACAACATGGATTAAGATCAGATATATACATGTAGTATGATAGAAAGGAAGATATAGAAATATATGAAGCAAGACATGTGAAAGCACTAAGTGTTATGACTGTTACAAAGACACATAGGTCACCGAGAAGGATTTCAGAGAACAGTCAAAGAACAGAGTAAACAAAAGGGTTTACCGAGTTACTACATGGGTTACTGAGGTATGCTATAAGCAAGGTAATCTTATTCTGAGCACATAGAATCTGCTATAACATTCCAGATGTAAAGTTGCAAATATTTGTAATGATTTTATTGTAATATTTTGAAGTTGTAAGAGAAACCTTTAACAGGGTAAAAGACTCTAATCAAGTCTATAAATTGTAAAGCCTCTAACCAGGTGCAACATTTAGAGTAAGTGTTGTAAAATCCTTTAGCAAGGTAGATCTAACAGATCTTGATACTCCTAACAGGGTAAGCTATCAGAAATAGCTAAACATGTAGCTCTAATTGAGCACCCTTTATTATTGCAGTAGTGAAGTTGTGGGTGCCATCCCCACCGCAGTTTTTCTCTCTAACCAAGAGTTTCTACGTAACCAAAATATAAGTGTTATGGAGTGAATCATGTATGATTGTTGTTTATTTGGTTTAGCATTATATTATGTTTCTACACTATTCAGTTTATGCTTAACAGTAAAGTTATTGTTGAAGAAATTTTTTGATGTACTAATTCACCCCTCCCCTCTCAGTACATTAGCTTTCCATATTGGGCCTAACAATTGGTATCAGAGCTTCAATCTTGGAAAAGGGTTTAACTACCTAAAGAGAAAGAACTTATCAATGGAAGGCTATAAACAATCTTGGAGGATTGTGTATCTACAAGAAGAGCTAGATCATGCTAATCAAGTGATTGCAGACATGCAAAGGCAAATGCAAAAATCTCTGAAAGTGAGAAGAAGATTATCTGATGATTTGAAGGACTCTCAAGAGTTAGTGAAACAAATTGAGACATCATTTGAGAATAGTATATCTGAAGAGACTGAAGAAATGATTGGAGTATTGAAAGAAAAGAACAAAGCACTGGTTGATAAACTAAAAGCAATGAAAAGAGAACATGAACATTTCAGCACACAGATGACTGAAAATCTTGATATATTGAGGACAGCCGAGGATAAAGTAAGAGATCTAGAAAGAGAGAAACAACAACTTGAAGCCTTAGTATCTGATAAAAATGATGAAATCACAAGGTTGACTGGAATTCAACAAAACCTGTCAAATCAACTAGGTTATGCACATGATGAAGCAAATCTGAAAGATGATGAGAATCAAGCATTGAAATTTGAAGTATCAAGGTTGACCAATGAACTTGAAACAAAGAAGAAATCCAAAGAAACACTGAAGAAGAGTTATGAAGCAACATAGATGTTGGATAAGCAACTGAATACAAGACGACCCAACAAAGATGCAGGACTTGGTTACAAAGGAAAAGACTCTACCAAGAAGGGAATTCATACTACCGAGAGAGGAGAATCATCAAAGCAAATTGGAATCAAGAAGATCATCAAAAGAAAGAAGCCTATTTGCAACTACTGTGGAAATCAAGGTCACACTGCCAACATGTGCCAAATCAGAAAAGGTAAGCAACCGAATGTCACTAAGTCCAATGGGTTACAATTACAATAAATATGGTCACACATCTAATCAATGTAGGACAAAGTTTGTTAACAATTATCAAAAGGCAAAATTTAAAGGGTTTTGTAAAAAATGCAATAGATATGGACATAGTACCAAGAAGTGTTGGTATAAGCAAAAGAACTATATATGGTATGCACACAAAGCAAATATTGGAAGCTACCAAACCCACAGAGATCTTAATCGACAATATGTTGTAGTACCATGGGATTACAATACAAGGATATGGTGTGAATGTTGTGGAAGATATGGACATATAAGTGCCAACTACTTTATAAGGTTTGGGATGAACAACTGAAGATCATGGAGAAATCCTGGTATGACATGTTTTCATTGTCACAAAGTAGGACACTTGATTGGAGATTGCAGAGATCAACCTAGAAAAGACACTGAGGAAATAAAAGAAAAATTAAAGATGATTTGGAAAAAGAAGGAAATTGTGTCAAATGAAGAAAGCACCTTACCTACCGAGTTAGGTACTCCTATTCCAAATTAATCGGTAAAGGTATGAAGGGATTGCTTTCTCTCAAGGTTAAATCTTAACAGTTCCTATTTTATTATCTACTTAATTCAAAATCTACATAGTTAAGATGTAGTAGTAAGTTTGAAATTCTATCAAAGTCTTTTGGAGCACTACAGGAAACCTATCAAGTTGGTAAATGAAGGAAGTTTGGTTACTCGGTTAAAGCGCAAAAAAAAGGAAATAAAGTTTAGTGGAACCGAGTGCATTTAATGCTTTTGACCTAACCTGCATGGAGCCTGATAAGGTATATTGTGTACTTAAAGCATTTACGTAGTCATTTTTCACTCACCAAGTTTTCAAGAGAGTAGAGAAAGCGATTCAAAGGCGATCAAACCTCCTACAAAGAAAAATTCAAGGTATTTACATCAATCTCAATGCATTGTTAAGCTGGTTTACCGATCTTATCAAGTTGTCATTATCTGCTAAGTGTGAAGTGTCTACCATTTGAAAATATTCAAACCCTAAGGATCTTTTGTTAGTTTTTATCTGAAATCTACAAATGGCACCTAAGATCCAAGATCCCATCGTTGTTAAGAATGTTGAAAAGCCCTCACTAAAATACTCTTTAACACCCAAAGTTGCATCTGAACTGAATGACAAAACTGCATTTTCACTCATCCTGGATAGAGTGTTATTAGTCGAAGATGTGAGATTCTTCACCAAATGTCATGTTGAAGAACTCGGTCATGTTGAAATCAAGGACACCTATGATGAATTGTGCACCAATGGTAAAATGGATAGCAAGTATGAGCACATTAAGATCAAGGGATTAACTGAAGCCCTAACATATCCCCGTGTGTTGAAACCCCAGTGGGTCAAGTTTGTTCTGAGAAGAGTTCATGATGATTTCATGTGGTTAGAAGAGAAACCATTTAAGATTACCAAGGAAATTATTCATCTGATTACTGGTTACCCTATTTATGATCATGCCTGAGCTCAAAAGATGATATCACAGAAGGAATTGATCAGTTTAACTGGAGTGGAATCAGATTGCAGAGGACTGAAATTGAACAATGTCACTGATGCAGAACTAAAGTTTTCCATTAGAGTAATTGGTTACTGTTTCTTCCAATCGGCAAGGGAAAACAGTGTACCCTGTGCAGCTGTAGACTTAGCATACAAAATTGTGAAAAAGGGAATGAAATTGATCTATGTGAGGTGTTGCTGAAAAACCTATTTGAGAATTGGAACACCATCAGGAAGCTGAAGAAGAACAACTCGGCTAATACACTAAAGTTTGGATCACTACTTGTATGCATGTTTTTTCTATTTTGAAAAATTCTTTCCATCAGTCAGTAAAGTTGTTTGGGATCTACACCGACCAATCACCCATCAGATAAATGACTTCATCAAGAAGCTAGGTGATAATTTTAATGATATTATGGATGATTACTTTAGTAAGTTTCAAGACAAAATGCATAATAGGTACTGGATTCCATCCAAGCTAGTGGAGAAATACAAAGATGACATATGTTTTGAAGTAGACACTAATTACTGTTATGTGAATGCTATGGAACCAAGAACTCAATCTTTGTCACCTATGGGTTACAAGATTGATTTTGACATCACACAATAGCAAATTGATGCATTCCTTACATTACCAAGGCATGCTACTGAGCTGAGGTATGGAACCTATGAAGAAGTGAAAGAAAAAGTAAAAATGAGCATTGCAGTACCCAAAGCTACAAGAAAGGCAACAAAGATGATAAAGGCATTATCGGAGAAATTCGGAGAAGATTCTTCCTCCACACCTATCAAAGGCACTATAGCCATTACCGAAGAGGAATCTGAAGCCCAAGAGGCATCTATAACACTAAGCACCGAATTGCCTAAGGAAAAAGTGTTGAAAAGAAAGAAACAGGACACACCAAAGGCCTCACCGATTCCTCCTACTAAGCAACCTAATACAAGAGCATTTGCAGCTTCATCGAGTAAGAAAACAAAGAGTGTTACTGTTCCCAAGGTAACAAAAACTTACAAGAAATCTACTCGGAGACTCATTCCGACAAAAGAGTCTAGTGACACCGAATCTGAGGATGCCAGCAAATTTCACATTGTCAAGAGCAAGAAGGTAAATGTACATAGTGTTGAAAAATTTTGTACTAATCTGAAGGAATATGATGGATTTGGATCCTTCAGATATGTTAAGTATGAATCCAGAAATGAAGATGAAAAGAGACAAATAGAAGAAGCTGTCATCTGCACACTTTTGAAATTCTGATTGGTCCCATTAGAAGTCTCTAATTCTCTTCCAAAAGAATTATATGCACATATTGTGGCAATATGCCCTGGACTTAGAGAAACAAATCAAAGAAAGAAGTCTGGTACATCTCTTTCCTGACATGTCGGTAGCTGAAATAAAAGAACATCTGACAACCTACCACACAAAGTTCGTCGTCAAACAAAAAGCCTTGAAACTGATGAATGGGCTGTATATTGAAGTGGAAAATGAGCCAAAAGAAAAGTGGCAGGAAATCTTTAGAATCAAGGATGCTGGTGAGCAAGCTGAAGTTGAAATAGTTGATGTCACCGAACAAGATCTTGATGCTACTGAGCAAGACCCTGCAGACACCATTCAAATAGATGAAGATATCATCGATACAGAGGCACCTGAACAGGAAATGATAGAAGGCAATGCATATGCAAAACTTGTATCCAGTCAATCTATCTTGGAACAAGTTCAGCCTTATCCACCAGTCAATCAACCTATCTCAATCGAAGCCCCTCAGGATATAGATAAAGGCACCGAGGGTCACAAGTCTACAGTAGGAGAAGGTACTACTCAAGAACAGACATCTCAGGATCCTTCTAGCACTGAAACTATTACAACTGAGACACCAAGTACCGAAACACCAAAGGACACTACAGAGGCAAAAGAAACCAACCAAAGTGTTGCCTCTACCGAGCAACCTACCGAGGGTCATCAAGCCTCACAAGCCATTGTATTGGTTCAACTGGCCAAATCTAAAGAAAAGAAGATGAAAAAGCATAGCTTCAAAGTAGATTTGTCAAAACCAATAGTGTTGCCCAATGTTGACATATCAAAATTAAAAGGGCAAGCACTCATTGAATTCGGTGAACTATGCAAAGCAAAGGCCGAACAAGAAAAACAAATGGCCATACAAAAGAAAAATAAAGTACTTCAGAAGGTAAAAACACTATTATCAAATATGCTACCTGAAGCTACAGTGTCAACCGATGCAGCCATCCATATTCAACTGGATGAACTTCTCAATCAGATAGAGACATCTAGAGTAGATGCATCTGAATATTTGAGCAAGCTAAAAGACAAGGAGCTCACTCCAAAAATGATAGAAGAGGTACAAAAAGCTATAGCTATTGGCAAAGTTAAACTTGTCAAATTTATTGTTGAGTTGTCCTCTCAACTCAAGCACATTCTTTATTTATTTCAGAAAATCTGTACATTTTCTTTATTCATTAAAGACATCAAAAATAAAATTGAAGCAATTGAGAAAGAGATCACCGATCTCTCAAATAAGTTGACCCCAGAGCCCAATTCAGTTCAGAATTTCCATACAAAGTTACAACAGCTCATGGGTCAACAATTGGACCTAAGAAATGAAGAACACAAGATCAGGATGGACATAATGACACTTCAAACATTATTCCTTCCTCATCTTTCATCCATTCAAGAACAGATTAACCGAGCCACTCACCTATCTACTACACAAGAGGGAAGCACATTAGATGGCTTAATTTCTTTATTGGCTATTATTCAAGCACAAAATTATTTAATGGACAGTGTAAAGGATGCCCTCTCTGTCGCTCTCACCGAAGCACGGACAAAGTACAAATCCATTTTTGACCAGTTGCCACCACCGAATGGTAACTAAATTTTGATGTTTGTCAAAAAGGGAGAGTGATATAGTATTCAAAGCATCAAAGTATAGTATCAAACAAAAGGAGTGTAGTATACAGGGGGAGTATATTGACCAGAGTGAGAAGAGTATCCAAGAGCAGAGTATACCAAGCAGTGAACAGATCAATAAGCAAAGAACAAGAGCAGCACACAGAACATTGATCACCGAGCATACAAAATTAGAGTTTTGTACAGTATATTGATAAGGGGAGTATATCTGGATATGCTATTTCATTAAAAAATGTATATATTGTTAGTATAATCAAAATTTTGCAAAGTATATAGATTATTGAGTTATGACTTTGAAAGTAGTTTTGTCAAACATCTCAACTAATGTCAAAAGGGGAGATTGTTACTACTTACTAAGGTTGCCATTAGTCTTATGTTCAAATTTATCCTATATACTTTAGTTGGTTACCTCTACCAAAATATTCAGTCGGTATGCACAGTCCAGTCGATTATATAAGAAAGTAGTCACAGAGCCCAGTATGCACTGAGCTGTCTACCGAGTATCATTCCATGTTTACCGAATAGCAAAGATGACACACCGAGTTGATATACACCGAGTGAAACGTGTTACCAGATTCATTGAACCTGGACATACATATGGAAACGTGCTACAAGATCAAGGAACATAGAATTGTTATCACATTAGAAATTGCACTTAAAGATTGTGTATGATTTTGAGGTCATCTAACCAATGAAATATTTTGCATGGTTATTCATTTGATAAAACATGTTTGTAAGATCAAAGCAATGAATGGATCACCGACATAAGAGATCTATTTATACAACATGGATTAAGATCAGATATATACATGTAGTATGACAGAAAGGAAGATATAGAAATATATGAAGCAAGACATGTGAAATCACTAAGTGTTATGACTATTACAAAGACACAGAGGTCATTGAGAAGGATTTCAGAGAACAGTCAAAGAACAGAGTAAACAGAAGGGTTTACCGAGTTACTATATGGGTTACCGAGGTATGCTATAAGAAAGGTAATCTTATTCTGAGCACATAGAATCTGCTATAACATTCCAGATGTAAAGTTGTAGATATTTATAATGATTTTATTGTAATATTTTGAAGTTGTAAGAGAAACCTTTAACAGGGTAAAAGACTCTAATCAAGTCTATAAATTGTAAAGCCTCTAACTAGGTGTAGCATTTAGATTAAGTGTTGTAAAATCTTTTAGCAAGGTAGATCTAACTGTTCTTGATACTCCTAATAGGGTAAGCTATCAGAAATAGCTAAACATGTAGCTCTAACCAAGCACCCTTTATTATTGCAATAGTGAAGTTGTGGGTGCCATCCCCATTGTAGTTTTTCTCTCTAACCAAGAGTTTCTACGTAACCAAAATATAAGTGTTATGGAGTGAATCATGTATGATTGTTATTTATTTGGTTTAGCATTATATTGTGTTTCTACACTATTCAATTTATGCTTAACAGTAAAGTTATTATTGAAGAAAAGTTTTGATGTACTGATTCACCCCTCCCCTCTCAGTACATTAGCTTTCCATATTGGGCCTAAAAATCTCTTGAGATGTTATTATGATGATTAGTATATGTATCTATGCATTTTTATCATTCATGTGTGAGCCTCAGTTGTGGGCATTATAGTATGTTTGATTTACATTGACGTTAGCATTGATACTTGACTTATGCCTTCCCAAGTGTAATAAATCAATAGCTCTTGATATGAGCAAGTGTTATGAATGATTGAGTACTTATGGTAAAATTGGAATAGATGCTTTTTATCTTCTTATGTGATTGAATTTCATTATGGGATCAAGTGGATCCATTCTCTTGGTAGGATGATCAATTGAGTATGCCTTGTATATGGTTCATATGGAATTATGTAAGAGAGATATTTGATGTTTTTGATTAAGTAAAAACAGGTTTTAAGGGACCTAAAACCTGATTACATTCGAAATATATCCAAGGAGGAAACAAAACAAGACAACTGCAAAAGACTAGCAAAAAAAAAACCCAGCAGCAGAGAAAGGGACAACAAGAGGCCAGCAAGAAATTGGCCCTAAGCCTAGCATCACAAGTTAATTAAAAACTCTTCATAGTTTCCTCAGCATTTTGTACCAAGAGCATCATCGCCTTGGTTGCTTCCCTCAGGTCGTTGTTTTCCTGTCCCAACTGGCTCTCTTTCATTTTGGTGTCCTTCCCAATAGTGGTCTACCTAGTTCTGCGTCTAGGGTTCTGGTGGGTGGGGCTGGAGGTTGGAACATCTTCTATAATTACCAGGTTCTTATCCTGATTTTTCATTTCCAAATGATCCACCAAAGCATTCATATTCTGGGAAGAAACTTTAAGGACCTAGAGGCTTTGGTTCATGAGGCTTTTCAAAGCCTTCTCATTATGGGCGATCTGGGTGTTGATGTTGTCTTTGTCCTCCTCCACCTGCTCTTTCAGAGTTCTAATAACATCCTCCAAATGTTTCAGGTTCCCTTTGATCAAATCTTTCTCCAACCAATCCTCCATCTCCATTTCCTCCTTAGCTTCACTATTTTCCATATCCTCATTCTGTTACCCAGAGTCAGAATTCTTCATCAGCTTATTAATCTTATCTTCCAGCTCCCTTTGCTTACCTTGCATACTAGCGATGTTTTCGACAACCCATTTCTGGAAATTGAAGGATTCCAAAGTGCAGTTACTGGGGTTTTCCAAGATGGTGTTCGCCGAGTCCTTTCCCTGTTCAGTCTCCTCAAAGTTAGGGTTGTCATACTCCTTAGGATTCAGAGCAACATTCTCACTTTCTGAGCCCTTAGTGTTAGAGTGAGGGTTTTTAGAATTACCCCCTTCCTCCCCTTCACCATAGTTATCATCCTTATTTTGCTCCATTTCAATATCAATGTACTTATCCTTTTCCTCTTCTTCATCACAATGCACCTCCTTTTCCTCATGCTCTGTTTCAGCTTTCCTTTTTTTGTGGGTAGGGGTGTTGGGCTGATTTGCATTCGAGTCAGAGTCTTTGTAGCTCTCAGAGATATGAGCATTAATGATCAAAGGGTCACCCTTGGTTGCCCTAGCCTTATCCTTTATATGTTCATATATTAGCAATATGAGCCCCTGGTGGGCTAAAGGGTAAGAGTTAGGATTTTTAGCATGGTTTGCAAGGCTCTCATTTAGAGAGGATGCTAAATAGAAGGGCAGGGATATTTTAGTCCCATGATGGAAATGGTTCAGAATAGCGAAATGATAGTTATAAATTTTTGTAAATCTGCCATCCATAGTCAAATACTCCATTAAAACCCTTAGAACTTTTTGCTAGAAAGGCTTTATCTGCTGGAGAGTGTAGTAGGAGATGTTGTCCTTCTTCACAAGCTTGCCCTTCTCATCCTCTGACTTCGGGAAGTTTTTGAAAGCTTCAGTTGCATACTTCCAATCCTTGTAGAATTTAGTCCCCTCCGTCTGGAGACCCATGACCTTTGCAACCATTCTTTCATCAATTTCCTAAATCTCCCCAAACAGGGTGACTCTATTGTTACTCCAGCTTTTAGCAAAACCATAAGACATAGAATTTCTGCTTCCGTGAAGCTTTTCCATATAGTTAGTGAAGCCGTATCTATGGAGCCTTCTCCAGACCTTTTGTTCACTATTCCAATTTTCACATCTTGGAGGCTCGTTCATATTTAGGTTACCACCCATTCTGAGCTCCAAGTAAAGATACCCACTGCTGCAGTTCACAATCTGTAGATAAGACTCTGAAAACTTGTTATATCTGGAATTCCCGTGTAAAGACTCTTTCATTGTTTTGAAATTGCTACTTATGTCCACACAAACCCAATGATTCTTACTATAATCTTTCGCACACATATGATCTTGGAAATGATGCAAAAAAACACTCATAATCTGACAGTTAATCCGCCCCCAAAAAAATCATTCCCCAGAAAGTAATCATGAGATTAACTTGACCCATTGATGCAATCAAAGTATAATTGCTCTTTAACCTCCCTTTTAATGTGAGTTTCTCCAATGTATTTGACATCCTTCTCCAAATTGACCCCTTCATTGGCTAAGATATCCGCAACCTTATTGCCTTCTCTAAAGGTATGAGTTATACTAATGCTAACATAGTTATTTAAAAGATATTTAGCATTTTTAATTAAATTGATGTTATTGAGATTATAGCAAGTGAATAATGGTGATGAGGCTTGTTAATATCTTGAGATCTCTTAGTTTCCTACTAATTTAATAGACTTTTTACTATATTATCATTGGGCTTATTATATGCTTTAATCATCCTTAGAACCATATTATTACTAATTATAATATATACATATGGTACATATTAACATGGATATGCAATGGGTTTTAATGGATGACATGTTAAATATTATGAATGTTAATTTATAAAGATTATTTTTATTATTGGAACTAACATGTAGCAAGAAGCATGAACTAGTTTTAGTTGACATATCTCGGTTCCATTCATAGTTGAAGGAGATGGAACTCTATCAGCACATGTGGGAGCAACAAATATGGAAGAGGAGAGTCTAGTTGAAGGGGAGTCCATGTAACTCTATCTTTCTAGAGGGCATTGAGAAGATAATGCATCATGAAAACCGATGAAGTTGTGCATCATTAATCTTGAATTAATGAAGCAATCATGTTCCTAGTTTTGTATCATTGCTCAATAAGAGAGTTTTTTATGAAACAAACTCTTTTTTTTTTTTTTTTATAAGTGCTACCAAGGGGGTAGCACCCATGTACAATGCAGAGAAACAATAGAAAACAAAATTAAAGTAGTTCCCCAATGCAACACCCAGAGCATCACCTATGTAAATAACATAGGGCTAACCATAACAATCCCAGCCCACAATCAACAACCCAAGAAGCGATGCTAGAAATCAATCATTCACCCAACTGGCCCCAATGAAAAGCTCACAAATGCCACATGTTGCCAGCATGCAGGGGCAACCAAAGAACAATGGCGAAATCAACAAGGCCTGGTGAAAACCGTCTATCCACAACAACCCCATCAAGTGCCCTAAGCCTCAATTCCCATCTCCATATTAATGTGTTGGGAGACCCAACCATACCTTGGGATCCGAGTCTTCCAGGATCACCATGTCCTGTACAACCACTTGATTATCCACATAGTCAGTTGCCTAATTGGCCTCCCAATATATATGGTTCAATGAGATATCGCCTAATTGGTCCAACAAGCCTTTGATGTAATCCACCCATTTTATCAAGTGCTAATTTGGAGTACCACCAGAAGAAATTGCTTTGATGTAGAGGAGGGAATCTCCCTCAATTTTGACACCATGCATATTGAGTTTCAATCAGAGCTCAATACCGGATAAGGATTCCATCTTAGCCTCATTGTTGGTGCACTCCATTAACTTTTTGGAAGCTCCTCGTATAAAATTCCCTTCATAGTCCCTGATGACGCAACTGGCCCCACCTCTACCTAGATTGCCTTTGACAACACCGTCAAAGTTGAGCTTCCATCTAAAGGCCTTTGGATATCTCCATTCACCTCCACCTGATTGACCTTGCACCTAACTAGCAAGCATGGAGGACATTTCAGCTTAGGCCATTGTTTTTGGATATCCTTATCCCACTTTGAAAATAACACCTTCTTCTTAATGGTTGTCCTATTATTAGGTGTTTCAATAATGGCCTCTTGTATAATGTGGATGAGATGGTCATTGTTACAGGCCTGGCCTTTGAAAACTCTTTTGTTTCTCTCTTTCCAAATATGCCAGATGATCAAGGAGGGGGCAGGCATCCACAAACTTGACCAGTAGTTCTGTGTGCCAGTAGAAGGCTAGCTTATTAAAAATTCTTTTAAGTTATCTTGCCTTGGGCTCTGCCATTGAAAAGTCACCATTAACCAGTCCCAATAGGCATCCGCCACCTGACATGTCATGAAGACATGGTCCACACACTCCTCACTGCATTCACATATGTAGCATTGCGAAGGGCCATGGAACCCAATCCTACACAGATTCTCGACTGTTAAAAATTTATAGTGGAGGACGACCCAAAGGAATGCCCCTATTTTAGGCAACATCATCCTATGCTAGCATAAGGAGCAAAACTAGTCCTTGCACTCCTCGATGGTTACCTGAATAGCATTGCTAAGTTTGGTGGAATACCCTCCGCTTTTGGCTCCACACCACACTATAACATCCATCTTGTTATTGATTTTACAAGATCTTTTTCCAAACTCTAAACTGAGTGCTCCAATTATATCCCCAGACAAAGGTAGTTTGGCCACATCCATCCATTTGTATTCACTGCCCAAATTTGACTCATTCCGAACCACGTAGTCACATACTCTAGATCTGAAAGTTTTTGTTAATTGAGGAATGAAGTCATATAAATGAAGAATGTCAACAAGGCTTTCATGCCCATCCCAAGAATCCCTCTAGAAGTCAACATACATTTCATTCCCAATATTCCAAGTAAGATGATTGTTGATAAGGTGTTTACAAGAGTTCATGAATCTCCAAGTCGTTGAGCCACCACATTGTCTTGGGCTTGTAAGGATTCATTTATGGTCATCGCAATCTAGGTATTTAGACTACATGACCTGGCACCATTGTTTATGGGGCTGCGAATACATTTTCCAAATGATTTTTTCACCCAGTGACAAATTTTGTCTCCTGAGATGCCTAATCCCAACCCCACCAACTTCCTTACTTTTGCAAATAGTATCCTAGTTAATTAAGTGGGTCTTTCTGACCTTTTTCGATCTTTCCCACAAAAAATTCTTAAGGGTTCTCTCCATCTCTTTCCCTACCTTGTTCATTAATTCCATACAAGACATATTGTAGATAGGAACAACAAAGAGCATCAATGTTTCCATAGTAATATGACCGTGTAAGGTGAGCCATTATGTCATCATGATAAAGATTTGTTCCTTATTCGCTCCATAATCTCCTTCCAATATCTAGTTGCATTAATATCATAAAAAACCTGAACTCCCAAAATTTTAGCCAAAAGCTCATTGATAATGAATTATAGTATGTTGGTAATTAACATTTGTTCATCCATTTTGATGTTTATAAAGAAAATCTGAGATTTTCCTTTATTCATTTGCTACCCTAATTGGCATTCATAGTCCAATAAGGTTTTCCTTATACATTTTGCCTCCTGGATGGTGGCTTCCCCAAAAAGTGTTGTGTCATCGACAAACTAAGTGTGAGTGATGGGATCACAGCTGTTGCCTATACTGATTCCCTTCCATTCCAATCTTTGAGAGTGGCTCTTGATCACGTAACCCAAAGCCTCTTCCATGATAACAAACAAAAATGGAGATATTGGGTCTCCCTGTCAAATACCGTTGGAAGCATGGAAGAAACTGTATAGGCCCCCATTAACAGAGACCGAAAATCTGATTGAGGAGATACAAAATTTCATGAGTTTCGACCAGTTATCACAAAATCCCATTTTATGCATAACTTCATCCAAAAAATTCCAAGAAACCCTGTCATAGGCTTTAGAAACATCCAATTTAATAATCATGCCTGGCCTCTTTTCAACCTTTAATGAATATGCAATTTCGTTGGTTAGAATGATTCCATCAATGATATCTTTGTTTGGCATGAATCCACTTTTCTCCTTTCCAATGATCTTCCCCAAGATCTTTCTAAGTCTATTTGAAAGCACTTTGGCAATGATTTTATATATGGTGTTACAGAGGGAGATTGGCATGTAATCATTGAAAGACAAGCAATCCTATTTTTTGGAATTAGTGCAATCATGGTATTATTAATATCTTTCACATACCGCTTAGACTTATGGAAGTCTTCAACCAACTGCCATATTTCAGTTCCCTGGAAATGCCAACAATTCTGAAAAAAATGAGTTGTGAACCCATCCGGACCAAGGGCCTTGTCGGGGTAGATTTGAAACTCTACAGTTTTAACTTCCTCTATGGTGATTCGTTTGCATAGCATGGAATTATCCTCTTGTTGATAAGTTAGGGTAAATGATCCAATATGCCTCCATGATTTGACAATCATTTCTCTCCTCCAAGCAAGTTTTGGAAAAAGGATAAATCCACCTTTCCAATATCATCGAAGCCTTCCACCAAATTACCAGTATCGTCCAAGGTTTTTTCAATCTTATTGGATGCCCAATGCACCTGTACTAAGGAGTGAAAGAATTTTGTGTTGGCATCACCATCCCTAAGACACAATTCCCTAGCTTTGTCCCACCAATATAGCTCTTCACGTTTCAAAACTTCAGCCAGCTCTCCCTTTAATCTCCTTTCCAACTCAAATTCCTCACATCCAATACCATTCTTGATAACCAATTCATTCAATTGCATGAGTTTATCCTCAAGTCGGTATTTTTCCTAAAAGATGTTAAGAAAGCATGTTTTATTCCAATTCGGTACCTTCATTTTAATGTACTATAGTTTTTTTACCATTTTGAAACTGGGAGAGCCACCTATCCTCAATCCGCTCCACCACTGTTCTAGTAATGAGGGCAGATCCTTATCATCCCAGCACATGGACAAAATTTTATAAGGTAAAGTCGGTCTCAAAGAGCTAGGTGCAATATTTAGCTCCATAGGGAAGTGATCAGAACCACTGAGGGGCAAGATTTGGGCTTCAATGCCCAACATCCTCAGAAACCAGTCAAGAGAAATTAGGAATCTATCAAGTCATTCAACAATCGCAGTAAAATCTTTATGCTTGTTTGTCAAGGTGAAAATACCATTTCCTGTAGGATAGTCAATTCGTTTGGAGGCCACCAAAAAATCTTTGAAATCATAGAGTCTAAGTCACCCATCTCGATCCCCCGCTCTTCTCAGTTAAATTAGTGTTTGCATTAAAATTGCCACCTAAAATTGTCAAGTCTGAGTTTGACCTAATAAAATCTAGAATTGTGTGCCAAAGATTCTGCTTTTCCTCTGTGCTTGTAGGGCCATAAATATTGATCAATGTAAATGTAACACTATTTATGAGATCAGTAACCTTAGTTGCACACCAATTCCTGCCATAGTGGGATATCATGATAGACAAACTTATCCTTCCAAAGAAACCTAGACCACCTGATCTACCAAAGGAGTCAAAAAAGATGTCTTTCCACAGACAACAATACCTTTCAAACTTTTTGCCTTCAACAATAGAGAGTTTTGTTTCTTAGCAGGATGAGATCGCTAGGGTAAGGTTGCAGGTGCCTCCTGATGAGGCATCGTTTGTTAGGGGCCTTTAAGCCCCTGACATTCCAAGTCATAATCTTCATTGTTTCCCAAGGGAGGTTTTTCCTCCCTTGGTACTCAAGAACTTTGTGATATAGGTGGAGCTTTTAGATGCAACCTCCTCTTCTCTCAATTGCCTTGAAGGATTTCTACCCTTTTTTCACTTTGCACTATCGACCTTCCCCTGATTTAGTAGGGAAACAGTAGACTGGGATATGCAACGGGTGTCAATATTGTCCAATTCATCTCTCTCATCCTCAGACTCAGGCTCAATTTCCAATCTGCATACTTTCTCCATCGAGTTCCCTGCCTTCTCTCAAGTCACCATAATGATCCTATCATCAGCCCTATTTTGAGCATCAACCAAGCCTTCGGTTTTGAGCACCATAACCTATTCAAGGGGAGGTGTAGGTGATGGAATCTCTTGTCCATAATATTAATCATTGAGTGCATTTCGTGCGACAGTCAACTCTGTGGCATGTTTTTCTTTCCAGACCATTTTAGTTCTACCTATAGACTTGCAGTCCTTTTCAAAATGAGACCTAGCCTTACAGTACAAGCAAAAACATTTATCCTCCTCAATCTCAATCATTTGTCACCATGTAACACCATTCACCACAAGCCCTATCGATGCAGGAATGGTCTTGATTGCAGTGACCTTAATCCTCGTGAATTTGCCCAAGTCATTGTCGATTGCCTCTAGATCAATATTGATAAGTGTGCCCAATGTTCTACCAATTTTTTCCAAACACTGTTCGGACCAGTATTCTAGGGGAAGGTTATGTAGTCTTATCCACAACGGTTTCTTATATGGCTGGAAATTTGTTGGGTCAAAGTTGTAGTTCCAAGGCATCATGAAGAGACGATATTTATCTAAGTTCCAAATGTCAGTGCCCACAATTCTTTTTTTGATTTCTTCATTTGCAAAAATTCCAATGAAAAATTGATTCGGCATAAATTTAAGGATGACCTTGGTTTTATTGTTTTGTGCAATCCAATCTTTAACTGCTTTCCTACTCGACCTGATGCCCATGAACCTGCAGATGAATGCCAAATCGCTTAATATTTCTATCTCTTCTCTAACTTCCTACGATACCTCAATTTCGACCAATGCCTCCTCCAAACTCAAGGAAACCCTAATTTCATGGCACCAATTGTTAAGCCATTCAGACCTTTGCACATTTCTAAATGGTGCCTTTTGTCAATGTCTCTTTCTGCTTTTGAAATTATGATTTGATTCTTGTTGAGGATTTGCATGCCCACAACCCTTGGAAGGCTCCTGGGAATGGCTTGGCCTTTGACCGCACCCAGAATATGGATCATGATGGTTATGATCCTGATAAAATGAAAACCCTTTGTCCACCCATCTGCCGCCTTTGAAAACCAATTGTGCCACATGCCTTGTCCCCCTTTGCTTAGAATAAATCGTGCCCTCTGTCGTAGGTGAACACCAACCTTCCCTTGCTGCTCGATCCCTAATTGCCTCCATGGGAATTTATTTCTCCACCTCCCAAGCCCATAGGCCTGTATCTCTAGCCGTCGGTCTTAGCCCTTTGTCTGCTGCCTTTGCCATTCCTCGCTAATGCTCTATGAAACAAACTCTTATAGTGTTAGTCTATTACTCTATTTTTCTTCTTAGAATAAGTCCTCTCAGTGTTAGGTAGAACCAACATTTGGCTAGAGTCAGTTGGAAGAAGTTAACGACATGCTTTCTCTCAATGCTTTAAAGTGGGAAAGTGTCTTTCCAGTTTGAATCTTCTTTTGTTGTTAAAAATTAATCTACTTTTGTACTTATTAGTTGAATACATAATACAAACAATATAGATTGTGTTATTGCTAGATCTTCTACGTAATCATTATCTAGTTGTTCAAAGCATGAGTAAGGATAGAATGATTGTTGTTTTGTAAGTTCAAGTGACTGTTATTCTTCACAAAGATTCCATTATTCAAACAAGGGCCACTTGAGGTAATGTGAGACTCCTTCCTTCTTTCCATTATTTATTGTTATTTAGTTTCATGTATGCAATTAATAATTATTCTTAATCTTCAGTTGTTATTTCATATTCGGTGATATTGTTGTAGCTAGGAGTCCTAGTTGCAATAAACTTTTTGTTTGTTTAGTTATCTTGATAAGTTGTACCCGCAACAACTATTGAGTTACTCCTAGAGTAACTCGTAGCAACTGACGTGTCAGTTAGTTTCTCATTTCAGCATTGATCATGTTTATTGTTTATATTTTTAGTAGAATATTTTAATCACTTCACACAATGATAGAGATTAAGAATCCTTGTTGCACATATAGTGCTAGTGCCATCTTTGAAGATACATCCTTGGTCAATAATTAAATGAGCCTTCATTTAGGACATAGGGTTACCCCATTGAATACCTCAATTGGGCCGTCTGCATGACAAATTGCACCAACTCAATGGATATAGTGGAGACTAGTCACATGGTATTGTGTTTTATATTTATTCCTCATTCAGTTGAATGGGAAGAGCCTAGCTCTAGGTACTAAATTAATTTTAGGGAGTGACTCTCAATTGTGTCCCTAACCTGTAAGTGGTACAATTGGTAATCCAATTGGGGATTTTTTTAATCTAGTGATAAAATAATAATAAACTTGGGTTGAGAAAAAATATTAATTAAGATAATTGGTTCCCCAAGCATGCCTTGAGTGCTAGTATGAAGCTAAGGATGACTTGGGAAGGAATGCCCACACATGAAGCGATTGGGACTTGTTCGAAGAGACATGCACACACATGTAGCAATTGGACTTGCATGGTCATCATTCTCATTTGTATGAGAGAATTCTTGATTTAGTGTGGTGTGTCCTCATGAGCACACATGATGACACTCCCTACACTAGAACTCTAGTATGTAGGTCCTAATAGTTGAGTGCACCCTATGGATTTACTGTTGCTTGATCTTTTAGTTATCTCTTTGTGATAAATGATGTATGGCCAATTTGGTGTTGCTCTTGTGGGTGCCTCCTTGCCTTTTTTGTTGTTGATTGAGTATGGTTCCTCTTTCTTTTGGTACTCTACTTATTTTTTCTTGGGAACTCTCTCTTGTTTATTGCTCATTGATGTGAGTGATGCTTTGTTGGCATTTTCATCTTGTTGTGGCTTTATAACTCTTGATTGGGTATTATTTTCATGTTGAGTATTTGCTCTAGGATTGGATCTTATGTAAACAGATTGCTCTCCCTTGCATACTTGTATGTCTATCTAGGCCATGTGACATCTCCATGAGCACAATAGGGTGGACCTGAGGGTACCACATGGTCAGGTGACATTTCCAACCATAGTTGGGGATCAGAGGACTTGTCTCATGATTGACTCGATGGATTTCACATCCTTCCTCGACACTAGGTTCTTCTCATTCTCTTCTCTTTCTTGTATGATGTGATCATTTGTATTTTGGAACATGTATTATATCATTGATATTGTATGTGTTGAAATACTCCAATTGAAGATGGATGTAAATATTATTATTGAATATGTATTAGTATTTCTTTATGTGCACCTTTGTTGGAATTAGACATGATGTATGACCTCATATGCTTTTCTATTTTTGATGTATCATTATGTTATCGTAAGAATATTCTAATTGGTGTTTTAAAATGAACATAGACATGTTGGTTTAGTTTTGGACGTTGATTTAGTCATCTCCTAGTAGGTCATATGTTGGTGATCCAATCTTGGATGTGTTGCTAAGGTAGCAACATCAAGGAACCCTTAGAGGTGACTTGAGTTATCTTGGGTGGAGTTCCATGAGTTTAAACTTTTGCACGGGCATAGTTGGTTAACATATAGCTGACCTTATCTTGAGGTTGAGTGTTATACTTGTATATGTAATGTATGATGATACCTAAAAAAATTCCATGCATTTCTTATATATTTTTCTTTTATACTCTAGGGTTCCTTGGTGAAGCATTACATCTAGTACCTATTTTAATTGCAATCAATTTGGTCATAAGTCAATAGAATGAAGAATGATCCTTACAAGGAGCAATTTTGTAAGAAAAAAATTGTTTGCACCTTTATTTGATTTCAATTTCATATGGTACAAGTGCAATAATTTTGGACATGTAGCACGATATTGTAGAAGTGGTTTTGTGAATGCTCCTAAGCAAGACAGGAAAGAAAACATATTTGTTGATACGAAGAAAGAATCTGAGAAGGTGTGGAAAATAATTTAAAAAGATCAAAAATTAGGAAAATCAATGATTGCATAGACTGCTTTTCATCCATAGAGTGAAATAAATTCATAGATCATTGATAGTGGATGTTCTGGCCACATGATTGAAGATAAAAGCAATTTTGTTGTTCTGAAAAGGTGGAATAGTGGATGAGTAAGACTTGGAGACAATTTTGTTGCTAAGATATTTAGAAAGCATACCTTAAGTCTTGATATTCGGAAAACTAAAACATATGATGTTTTATATGTTGAAGGTCTAAAGCATAACTTATTAGGTGTAATATAGATGTGCCACAAAGGCTAAAAACTTTCATTTAATGCTCAAGATGTTAAGAACACATATATACTAAGAGGGGGTGAATTAGTTTATGCTAATTCCAAATTAATTAATATTAATGACCATCCATAACTTATCCAAGCATCATAAAAATAACTAAGAAAGAATCAAGCATACATAAACACAAATAACACCAAATTTATGTGGAAACTTGTTTGAAGTATGAGTTGATATGTTGTTTTAGTTTTCATTGATGTCAAACTTGTTGTTTCGGTTTGGTCTGGAATGTCTGTATTACAAAGTTATTTTGTTGTGTTTTTGTTGGTGCAGTTGTTCTGTTGGTTGTTCTGGAAGTGCTTGGGTTTGGAATTTGTTGTTGATGCAAGTTGTGTTGAAGACTGTGATAGAGAGTTGAGACATACTATTGGCAATTGAGATCAGAGTTGAGTGTGTGTTGATTTTGGTTGCTTGATACAAAGTTCAAGGACAAATTCATGATCAAGAGGCCCTTCTTTTCAGATCATTTTTGTATCTTGACATGAGTGTAGTTAGCTTCAGGTTTTGCAAGTCCTCTTTGTATCTTGTCCCATGAGCAATTAGCCTTGGTGTACAAGTCTGGAGTATTTTTCTCTATCTTTGTAATAATTTTATTTATAGTGGATATATTTTTGTGGGCATGTGCTCACCATGGTTTTTCCCTATTAAGGTTTTCCATGTATAAATCTTGGTGTTCATGTGTTGGTATGTGTTATTGGTTAATTATTTATATGCTATAGTAATTATTTTGTTTGAACTAATTAACCACTCCCTCTCAGTCCTGCCTTGGGTTCAAAAATTGGTATCAGAGCAAGGTTCCTCTTGAGTAAGATTAACCAATTGAGTTAGATCTGGTATGGCATAAGACGTGCATTGAAAATTTCCTATCTTTGATGGTACAAATTTTCTGTATTGGAAGGAGAGAATGGGGTCGCATTTGGAGACATTGCAAAATGGAATTCAAGAGATCATTCAAACTGGATATATAGAACTATAAGGTGGTGTTAGGAATTCAAATGAGATAAAGTCAAAGGAAGCTAATGCAAAGGCTAGACCTATAATGTTGAGTTCTATAAGTGATACTGTGTTTGGAAGAGTAAACGGGTTGACCGAAGCTAAAGCTGGGTAGAACAAGATAGGTTTGGCATATGAAGGAGATATGAAGAAAAAGTAGGCTAGGTTGATGAATTAGAAGCAAAAGTATGAGTACCTGAGAATGCTTGAAGATGGAAGCGTTGAGAACTATATTCACAAAGTGACTAATCTTACTGATGGCATTAGACTTGTTGGAGGACATTTTGAGGATTGTGATGTTGTGTTTAAGATCGTGTTGTATTTTCCTAATTCCTTCAAGCCACAAAGATGTTCTATACAACTAGAGAGTATTGATTTGAGTAAATATACTATTGATCAGCTTATAGGTACCTTAGCAGCCTATGAGATTTTAGGAAATGGAGGAAGAGAAAAGAGAAAAGAGAGAAGAAACATTTAATGTTTCAAGATTTGATGATCTGAAATGCAATGAAGATCTAGATGAACCTGAAGAAATTTTGTGAGAAGATTACAATGAGACACTATGAAATATAAAGGTACTTTACCTATGGAATGATTTTCTTGTTGTAGAATTGGACATTATGCTTCTAATTGAAAATACAAAGAAGAATATAAGAGATGAAATGATGATGAGAAGAAGAACAAGTTCACAAGGCACAATTTTAACATAAAGGAGAAGAAGGGTTTATGCTCTATTGAAGAACATACATCTGAAGATGAAGTTGATGGTGACTTGAATGAAGAATATTTGTTTCTAGCAATTGAAGATAAGGAGAGTTCTTTGGAGAAACCAGGAGGAGAAAAATTTGTTAAAACTACATTGCATGCTAAGATAGAATAGGATACATGGATTAAAGACTCTGGATCAAGCTAATTTTTATTTTTCATCAGTGATTGAGTCAAAGACTTATGAGGAAGAAAGCAAGGGTTAAAGATGGGTAAAGGTAATGGAAGAAGAACTAAATCATATTCAAAAGAACAAGACTTGGGAGTTGGTACCTAGATTGGTGGACAAGAATGTAATTGGAACTAAGTGGGTATTCAGAAATAAATTGAATGAGCAAAGACAAGTGACAAGGAATAAAGTGAGGCTGGTATGCGAAGGATATTCTCAAGTAGAAGGTATAGAGTTTGAAGATACTTTTTCTCTTGTAGCAAGGATGGAATCTATATGCATGTTTCTGTCCTTTTCTACCTACAAGAACTTTAAACTTTATCAAATAGATGTTAAATAAACATTTTTAAAAACAGATCTAGAAGAAAAGGTATATATTGAGCAACCAAATGGATTCAAATTGACAGAAGATTTGGGTATAGTGTGCAGACTAAAGAAATATTTGTATGGACTTAAATAGGAACATAGAGCCTAGTATGCAAGTTTGGTCAAGTATTTACTTCAACAAGACTTCAAGAAAGGTGCAACAGACAATAATCTTTATTTCAAGATTGACGGAGATAAGTTGTTGATTGTTATAGTCTATGTTGATGACATTATATTTGGAGGAGATGATATCTTGTGCACAGAATTTTCTAAGGAAATGCAAAATGAATTTGAGATGTCAATGATTGGTGAGTTACCTTTCTTTCTTGGGTTGCAATTTAGTCAATCTAAAGATGTAATTTCTATTTCTCAAAGCAAGCATGTGAAGGAAATGTTGAAGAAGTTTGGTTTTGATGATTGCAAACTAGTTACTACCCCTCTAACTATTGGATGCAAGTTAAGAAAAGATGATGATTCTCTAGAAGTTGAACAAAAGAAGTATAGATTGATGATTGGTGAATTGTTGTATTTGACTACATCTATACTAAATATCATGCAGGTTGTTTGTCTGGTAGCTAGATTTTAGAAAAATCCAAAAGCAACTCATGAACAAGAAGTACAAAAAAAATTTAGATATTTGAAAGGAACTATGGACTTTGGACTTTGGTACAGGAAATGTGGTGATTTCATGTTAAAATATTATATTGATGCAGATTGGGTCGGAAGTATTGATGATTAGAAGAGTACTGGTGGTGGTGCATTCTTTTTAAGGGACATATTGGTCTCTTGGTTTAGTTAGAAACAAGATTTAGTTTCCCTATCTACTATTGAAGTGGAGTATATTGTAGCAACATATTGTTGTATGCAGGTGATGTGGATGAGATAGACTCTTAAGGATTCCAAGGTAACATATGAAACAATTCCTATTTTATGTGACAATAGAAGTGCAATAAATATATGAAAGAATCAATTTGTGCATTCAAGAACAAATAATGTTTCAATTAGATATCATTTCTTAAGGGAGAAGGTTGCTAAGAAAAAATTTCAGTTGGAATACGTTTCTGCGAAGGAGTAGGTTGTAGATATTTTCACTAAGGCATTGGTGAAGGATGCATTTGAGTTTCTTCGGGAGAAGCTTGGGGTCATTTCCCCTCCATCTAGTTAGATGCATTATGGGGATGCATGTTTCTAGGGGGAGATTTCATTCCTATTTCTTTTCCTGGATTGATGTTGTGGCTTCTCTCAAGGGGAGCAGTAGTGTGTGCAGTGGTGTACAGGTGTGTGCAGTGTTTCTAAGACCTTTGTCCTTGATGGAAAAGGGGGAGGGATTGATTTAGTTCTGGAAAAGGGAGAGATTAAGTTTGGGGAGAGATTGAGTTGTTAATTGTAGTAGAGGTTTAGAGGTTGAGACTTGGCGAGATATTGAGAAATATTATTCTTTCTTTGAGTTTTGGTTGCAGGTTGTATTTTTGTCAAGTGTAGGTATTATCAAGTTCTTATCAAATGATTCAAGTGTTTCCATCAATGACATTGAGGGAGATTGATGGAATTATGAGTTGATATGCTATTTTGGTTGTCGTTGATGTCAAACTTGTTTTTCTAGTTTGGTTTGAAATGTCTATGGTGCAAAGTTATCTTGTTGTGTTTTTGTTGGTGCAGATGTTCTATTGGTTGTTTCGAAAGTGCTTGGGTCCGGAATTTTCTATTGGTGTTGAGTATTACTGTTATCTTCATTAGTAATGTTTTTGGTATCATGGATATGATGTTATGTGGTCTGAAAACATCTTTGTGTTCTCTAGGTTTTGTGGTGATTGTTTGTTGCTAGTTATGTGATTCTATGTTAGACCTATTCTTAAGTCCATATATGATTTATGGAAGTGTGGTTGATATGTTATGAATCTGACCATAGCGTGTAGAGATCCATATTTCAGTTATTTGTATTGGAGCTTATGTTTTGATCAGTAATTGTTTATATGTCTATGTAGCGTGTGGATATGTTGTTGGTTATATTTCGATATTTGCGAATCGGTGGATTGATTATTGGAAGTTGTGTTTTGGTCCTCTTTTTTTCTTGGAGTGGATCAACATGTGTATTTTTTGTTAGAAAAGTATAATTTGATTCAGATCAACTTAGTTTAATCTTTGATGATCTATCTTGTATATAAGTCATGTATATGTTTTGAGTTAGTGTGTGGAATGAGAGAGAGTGTAGAAGATGTGGTGAAGTGTGAAGATAAGAGGAAGTGTGAGCAGTGAAGAAGAGTTGTTTTTGAATGATATGCAAGTTCTGTTGAAGACTGTGACAAAGAGTTGAGATAGAGTGTTGGCAGTTGAGATTAGAGTTGAGTGTGTGTTGATGTTGGTCGCTTGATGCATAGTCCAAGGACAACTTTATGATCAAGAGATCCTTCTTTTTAGATCATTTTTATATCTTGCCCTGAGTGCAATTAGCTTTAGGTTTTGTACGCCTTCTTTGTATTTTTGTCCCATGAGCAATTAGCCTTGGTGTATAGGTCTGAAGTAGTTAGATCTATCTTTGTAATCATTTTATTTATAATGGATATATTCTTGTGGGTAGGTTCTCACCATGGTTTTTACTTGTTTGGGTTTTCCATGTATAAATTTTGGTGTTCATGTTTTGATATGTGTTGTTGGTTAATTGTTTATATACTAAAGTAATTATTTTGTTTGAACTGATTTACCCCCCTCTTAGTCTTTCTTTAGGTTTAATAAAACTTGGAAGAGAAAAACTACAAGGAGAATAGCTACTTAGATATATTGCCAAATCCAACATGACAAAAGATATTAAATAAATAACAATATTTAGTAGGGACCAACCTACTAGAGACACTAATCTCCAAATTCATTTGCAAGCACCAACCTACAAAAGGCACAATACCCTTTATTCAAGATGAGACACCAATCTCAAATACACCAAGGTACAAGAGTTATGTTATGTGGACCTTCAAGGCTAAACCATCAACATCTTTCTAATTTTATTTTCTTTAGAACACTCTCACAAAGTGCATGAGATCTTCAATTGAGTTCACACAGTTAACCTAATTTGAGTAGACAGTTTGAAATTTTTTTGTTGGTTATTAGTTCTACTAATCATATGTTTGAATATATATATATATATATATATATATATATATATATATATATATATTCTAATAATAATTATCCCCTTATGTTAGTCTACATCATATTTAATAATATCCACAAGTTTTCTAACAAAAAACACTTAATTTAGCGTGTAGTTAGCTAGGTCCTAAAGCCCACATGTTACACTAGAAGTGAGGAAATTTTATGTGTTAATCAACATAGACTCAACCAATCCCAAACTTTATCCACACACTTTCTCTAGCTGATGCATGTTACAATCTTCTAGTGGATTCATCTGAAACATTAATATAAACTATGAACTAGCACAATGAACATCCTATCAATTTTATCTTTATGTCCATTGACACTTATCCTATAAAGTTGTGTTATATGATACATTATAAGAAACTTTACTTTACTTCCAAACTGTAATTCGTAACTCTCTACTATAAAAGAATGCAGAGCCAAATACCATGACAATTCAACTAAGTGCATATACTATTTTTGAGAAATAGACATCAAAAACCTTCCACAAATACTTCTAGATAGTAGCACATGTGCTAGACAATCAGGAACTATTAATACTTGAGTATAATGATGACATTAAGAGAGCTATCAAACATACTTGATTCTATCCTTTAGATGTTTTGCATGTCATAACTAAATAAACCTTCAAAAAATCCCAAATGCCTTGATATCATTGAAAACTCTAGTTGCACCTTTGACATCAATGACAACACACCAATAGTCTCCCCCTTTGTCATTGATGACAAACCACAAAACACCCCCTCTTCCCACCTCCCCCCATGATGGATATTCTTTTTTGTTAACAAGTTCTATTTAAAAATCATTTTGTTGATATTTCTCCCCCTTTGACATAAATGAAAAAGGGACACTTGAAGTTTTCTATCACATCTCAATTTTTTCTTGCATTAATAATAAACAAAACCTAATGAGGTCATTGGATAATTATTTTATGTTATTTAATTTACTGATGAATGTGTGTGGATTAATGGTAATAAGACATGATTTCTAAAAATGCATGAAGATGAGATTTAAATGATGATAAATTATTTCGCCACAAGTGCTTGAGATTTTGATTATGGCTTATTGACTAATCTATTGATGAATAATTGAGTGCAAATGGGTACAAGAAACAAGTTGAAGGCAAGAAAATGGTTGAGGTAGAGATGACCTAACTGCCCAACAATAATTGACTCTAAGTGAAGTTTTAAAAATAAAAATATTGATAAATATATTTTAAGCCCATTGATCTAGTTGTAGCATCCATGCAAGGGTGATTTGCATGATTGAAAGTGCACCTTGTTTTAAGTTGTGAGCAAATTAAATAGACAAAAATTCTCTATTTTAAGGAATTGACTCAATAGTGAAAAGGCATGCATAAGATAACCGATATCGGCATGATTCAGAGAGATTATAAGTAGTAATGAGAGTTTATTGAGTGAGAAATTATAAGTAGACATTATACATGTAAGATGTACCCTTGTTGTTTGTTGAGTGATGTAGGTACTGAGTATCAACTCCACCTGGCTCCATAGGTCTGAGCGTACCCTCTCCCATTGTGGTTAACAAGAGAGATATCAAACTAGCCAAATTATCACTATTGGCAAATGCACACTCCAATGAGAAATTGTAGGTGATTGAAGGTATTGTCATTGATGACAACCTTACAATCTTATGGCATTGACAGATACCGGCACAGACATAGACTCCGACACCCGCAGATAGTTTACCGGCAGCGACAAAGATGAATACCGGCACCTTGGCCGACAGGATTTTGGTTATTTTTTTTTGTATTTAATTGTAAAACCTTTTTATAAGCCAACAAGGAGAATTTTAATAAGACTCATATAAGTATGAGATCTTGTAGGGTCATTTGTGTAAGTAAGTGGATTGTAATAGGTAAATGCGAACATGCAAATATTAAGGCAGATTTTGGAATAAGGTTTATGGAAGTTGTATGAGCTTAAACTGATACTGAACCCGACATAGAAAATGCTAAACCGAAGCAGTACATGATATTGGATTTGCATAATCCATTTTGTAAGTCAGTGAGACTTCCCCTTTTGTAATTAAGCAATGAGCTTTAGGCAGTCGGCCTTCCTGCATGTGCAGGCCCCTATTGTAAGTAATATTCATTTATTGGCTAGTGAGTGAATATTGTGGGTCATGAATCCCACCGAGGTTTTTCCCACACCGGGTTTCCTCGTTAAAAATAATGTGTTATGGTGTGCTTTCTATGTTGTGGTTATTGATCTTATTTATTGCATTATTTTCGGTTTACCGGTACACTGTTTTGGAATACAATTTGTTTAATAAGATTAGAAAATCTATTAACCGACAAGATACTGATTCACCCCCCCCCCCTTCTCAGTATCTTTGGGAATCCTAACAATTGGTATCAGAGCCTAGTCCTCTATTTTCAAAAGCCTAACAACTTGAGGAAGATTCTGACACCGGTACAGATGGAAAATCTAAGAAAGCAATTGGAAATAGCTCTTGGAGATTATGATGCAGAAAAGTTGAAAAATATGAAACTTGAAGATGATCTGAAGGCTGCACAGGAAATCATTCAAGGACTTCAAGAAAATCTCACTATTGCTAGGAACAAAAGAAGAGAACTTCATGAGAAGATATAGAGTGATGATGATGAAAAAAAACTCTCAATGATCTTGTAAGCAAGATGAAGCAAGAAAACATAACCTTGAGGAATGAGATGCAAGATATGACTATGAGGTTTTGTAAAGACATTGAAGACCGAAAGAAGAATGAAGATGACTTGACTAGGAGAATCAATGATGCTGGAAATGAAAATCAAAGACTCTGTCATGAAAATGATATGTTGAAGACATATATAATTCACTTGGAGCATGATAAAACTGAACTCATGAGACATAAAGATTTCTTAAAAAATAAGTTGGCTATTGCAAATCAACACAAGGAGAAATTCAAGAAAAGCTCAGAAGAACTTGATGACATGCTAAAAAATCAAAAACCTAATGGAGATACTAATGGTCTCGGCTTTGAAGTTGGTGAAAGCTCCAATACTATAAACAATCATGATCACAGCAAACTAGTAAGACAACCTAATGCCTACAATAATGGGAAATGCTTGAACTGTAACAAGTATGGTCATAGAGAAAATCAGTGTAGATCTAGAAACTATCAGAACACCAATGCACCCACCAGTCAATGTTCTAAATGCAACAAAATTGGTCATAATTCAGAAAACTGCAGAATGAATGTAAGATGTTATGTTTGTGGAAGATTTGGACACTTATCTAATCAATGCAGAACACATACCGGCATAGGATATGGAAAAGTTATTCAGAAAAATAATGCGACTTGTTATGCTTATAACAAGATTGGACATATTGCAAAATTCTGTAGAAGTAAGGCATCATCGGCAAATAACAAAGGACCCAGTTTGAAAGGTAAAGAGAAGGTTGAATAAGTAAAGCAAGAATTCTCAAAACAATGGATTAGAAAGTCAGATTAGAATGTCAATGAAGCTATTCCTTCATCGATAGAATAGAGTATCACTCCGCCGGCAAGAGATTCTTCATCTAACTAAAAATAAATCCTTTGGGGGTATGACAATGAATTCAAAAACATGCTAGTTTATCCTCGGTTGATGGTGAGAAGTTGAATTACTTCTTCACTAGCAAATGTGTTAAGTTTTACTTAACCGATAGGCATTTAATGTGGTAGTTGAATGAAATGACATTATAAAGCAAGTATTTTTTCACTCTTTTTCACTCACCGAGCATTCAAATTTCCTTAGAGCGTGAAAAACCTAAGCGAAGGCATCCATAGCGAGAAGTGAAGCAAATCATTCAAGCATTCAAACCTAAAGGCAGATTAAGGTATTTATACAATGGCTTCCTCCTCTGCACCTGAATTCATTACAAACCCTACAGTAATTGAAGTGATTAAATGCCCTAGGCCCGTATTTAAAATCATTCCCAAAGTAGCGAAGAAGGATGATAACCTAGGAGCATTTTCTAAAATACCCAAAGGAGTTGCATATGCTAAGGATCCTAGAATTTACATACATTGTCATATTGAAGAACTAGGTGTTGATGAGATTATGAACATGTATAGGATAGTAATATGTGATGAAAATGGTAATGTAAAACCAGAACACAAGATAATTGAAACCCTATGTTTTGTGGAGATACTTAGCATTCCTGATTTTCCCAAAGAGGTTATAAGGATTGTATTGAGAAGAGTTCATGGGGAGTTCTTTTGGCTAGATTCCATTCATAAGATAACAAAAGTTGCAGTTAGGGCAGTGACAGGCTTACCTTCCACTGGTGGCAGGCCTAACAAGACTAAAAAGAATCCAAACGATACTGTAATGACCCTAACCGGTGCAACCTATGATAAGAGATCCTTGAGAGTCAATGATGTAAGGGATATCAATGTAAGATTCATTAGCATGATTCTTGGATACAAAGCTACACATGCCAATAGATTAAACTCTATTTCTAGTTTATTTATCAAGAGTGCTTATGACTTAGTAAATAGTAATGCAAAGATTGACATATGTGAATGGTTAAAAGATGAGCTAATAGACAATCTATAGAAACTTAAGGGTGACAAGAAAGGCACATTCAGATTTGGCAACTTGTATGTCTATTGTTGTATATCACCAAGGAAGTTCTGGGTAGTGGCAGAAAGGATTTTGGATTTGACATTCTGGTAGGAAAACAAATTTTGGATATTCTTAATAACATGGGAGATGATAGGGAGAAGAACATAATTGAACTCTTTCAGGCACTGAAGGCTAGAATGAAAATTAGGGAAAGACTATCTCAATCCATAGTTGATAAATATCAAAAAGATATGTTTTATTATAAAGAAGGATGAAATCTAGATGGAGGAAGTGATTCTGAGGACAGTTTGGGTTACAAAGATGGGTTATGAGGCTGATGATAACATAATAGAAAATTATGCAAAAGACCTTCTAAAAGCCCCTAGAAAACCAACAAAAGAAATATTTGGAAATGCAAAAACCATTGAAAGCAAAGTTCAATCATAGAAACAAATAAAGAAAACAGAACAAACAATTAGAAAAGTGACAAGACAGGAAAAGGTAATCAAGGAAAACATATTGAATATGACTAGTATTAAGGAGAGTGACTTGGAAGGATTACAACCGGAAACACATCTTTGACCAGTAGGTACCTCTTCTGACAGTGAAATACCGACAGAGTTTCAGAGAGTAGAATGGAAAAGGAAACCTTCACTGATACCCGCTCCTACACCAAAGAGAACAAGACAAAAACAATAGGCAGTAAGGCCTCTGGCCAGGAAAATGACTGCAAGGAAGAAAAAGGAAACACAAGTTATCCCCCCACTTGATAATCTTTTGAATGAAATAATTGAAGATGTAACTTGTCAAATGTCAAGCAAGTTGTATAACACTTTCGCTAATGAAGAAAAGGAAAGCATAGAAAATGGTGTTATTCTACACTTAGATATTTATAAGAAATTTTTGATAGAAGTTATAGATAATCTACCTAGTGACTTGTACATAAGGTTAGATGCAAAAAGGTTAGCAATTGTGGAAATGGATAAAAAGATAAAGATAGAGAAACTACTTGCAGTTCACCCTATAAAATCAGTGGAAGAAATTTATGAACTGATAAGTGAAGCAAACAGGACCGTATTTTCCACTACTCACTAGCATGTAGCATTAATGGCTGGTAGAGTAAATGAGATCACTGACGCGACATCAGACAAATGGGATATCTTCTTTGTTGAGAAGGAAAAGCAAGAAGAGCTTAAATGATAAAAGACTTTCAGAGTCTATCCAAAGGAAAAGGATAAAGGTAAAGGCAAGGTAGGTGGTCCTCTGAGCATAAAGGTAACAAATAACTTGCCCCCACCTTCTTCTGATACTCCACTGGTTGTAAATGTTGATACACCACCAGTGACAGATAATGTTGAGAGTATGGAGACAACACATGAAGACACCAATCATGATTCAAAGGTGTTGTATACCATGAATATTGACACACATGAAGTCAACATTATGGTCGATAAGGAAACAACTAAGAAGAGAGATGTGGCAACTGAGCCACCAGCTAAGGACATTGCAGTTGAGACAAATTTTGAGGATACAGTTGGAAATATTGAGATTGGGATTGAAACACATACTGAACAATCAACTAATCCCTTAGATACTGGAAAGACAAACACCACTGATGTACACACTGAAAAACCTACTGAGCAATCGGCTATTGATAAATCTATTGAGATACCGGTAGTAGACAGTTCAGAGGTACATACAGAAAAACCGGTAGTTAACACTGAGACACAATAAGAGAAACTGATAGTGGAAAGCACAGATAAACCGATAGAGGTACATTCTGAGAAACATGAAGAGGAAAAGGTTCAGACAGAGACAATGCCATGGGAAATAGTTGAGAAACCCAAACCTTTGCTAGTAGAAATGCAGACTCAAACTGACCTACTAGAGGTCAACATAAGAAATAGATTACTCACACCAACGGATTGCAGATCATTAAGGTAGTTGGACAATCATCTGGTTCCTCCTTAACAAAATTCAGACCGACAAATGTAACAAAGGTATTATTAGATTCCATCAAGAAAATCACAAAATGTAATGCATAGGCATATAAGGCTGTTGATGACACTATTCCTTTATTGAAATTGATTGCACCCAAGTGCAATGTGGAAAATAAAGATTCTTTGAGTCCATTAGACACATTGTCTAAGTACATCATCGACAATATTTTGACTATTGACTAGATTAATGAGGAGACATTCAGTGAGAAAATGAACAAGGAAAAAGAAAAATTATTTGAAGATACAATAAAGAAGTGTACGAAACACATTGACACCCTTCTACCGACACTAAACAAAACTTTAACAGAATTTAAGGAGTTGTATAGAGACACCTGCAAGATTGATCTTCTGACAGTGGATATTGAAAAGGAAATTAGCATAGCACAAAAGGAAATAAATGATATAGCTGACAATCTCATTGGTTCATCTGAACCAATATCAGTTATGGAACAAGAAATAGTTGGATTTGAGGAGAAAAATGAGAAACTGGAGAAGGAGAAGTAAAGAATAAAATACAAGGCTAAGGAACTCAAATGCAGACTTGGTCTGAAACTAGACATCCTCATCTCTTTGAGAAAAGAGATTTTTGAGGCTCTTGTTCCATGACTTAAGACATCGGAAGAGAAAATGCACATACTCACCGGTACCATCCAAAGGATAGAAGCAACATTGAAGGATAGTGAGAGGTTCACTAACAGCTTGAATTTTGCATTAGCGGATCTATATCATATTGTAACCCACCATTTATAGGGATCTTGAAAAGAACTACACTCAATTGACATTAATTGACAACCTTTGTCATTGATGCCAAAGGGGGAGTAGTAGAATGAGAAAAATGATTAGTAGAAGAGATCATCTGCTTAGGGGGAGCACATAGTTTTGGTAAGACAGTTTTGGAAGATTTTTTTGGGACAACACATTTTTGGATACAATTTTGACTTTTTCTCATGAGTGTTGCCACCAATGCCAAAGGGGGAGATTGTTGGCAAATTCACACTCCAATGAGAAATTGTAGGTGATTGAAGGTATTGTCATTGATGGCAACCTTACAATCCTATGACACCGGCAAGCACCGACATAGGCACAACCGACACCAACAGATAGTTTACCGACAGTGGCAAAGATGAATACCAGCACCCTGGCCGATAGGATTTTGGTTATTATATTTTGTACTTAATTGTAAAAACTTTTTGTAAGCCGACAAGGTGAATTGTAATAAGACTCATATAAGTATGAGATTTTGTAGGATCATTTGTGTAAGTAAGTGGATTGTAATAGGCAGATCTGAACATGCAAATATTAAGGCAAATTTTGGAATAAGGTTTATGGAAGTTGTATGAGCTTAAACTAGTACTGAACCTAGCATAGAAGATGTTGAACTAAAGCAGTACATGATATTGGATTTGCATAATCCATTTTGTAAGTCAGTGAGACTTTCCCTTTTGTAATTAAGCAGTGAGCTTTAGGCAGTTGGCCTTCCTGCATGTGCAGGCCCCTATTGTAAGTAATATTCATTTATTGGCTAGTGAGTGAATATTGTGGGTCACAAATCCCACTGAGGTTTTTCCCACATCGGGTTTCCTCATTAAAAATATTGTTTTATGGTGTGCTTTCTATGTTGTGGTTATTGATCTTATTTACTGCATTATCTCTGGTTTACCAGTACACTATTTTGGAATGCAATTTGTTTAATAAGATTAGAAAATCTGTTAACCAGCAAGATACTAATTCACCCCCCCTCTCAGTATCTTTGGGAATCCTAAAAATAAATAAACCTTACCTATCATACCTTATTGAGTGTGTTTACCAATTTATGCCCCACCTACCATTGTTGGTAATGTCTAGAAAACCCTATTGTTCCCTTGTGGTCAACTAGTAAAGAGAGTTTGTATAATTTGGTTTAATTGCATATTGTCCAATGGTTTTTATTTCAATTCAAGTGTTAAAGAGAAAAATGTGTCTTATGTGTATTCTCCATAATGGCAATTGCACAATTAGGCCATTTGAGTTTAAGGGAGATTAGAAATAAGATTTTTTTTAAAGGCAAAAAGGTAATGGGTTTTAATAAGAGAAAAGAGTTCATTTTTCAACACTTAAAATCTTTTGAATGTTGAGAGCTTAAAAACCCTCCTACACTTGGATGGAGATCTTAGGGAGAATTTAGGAGATAATTTTTGTGGGAAATCTTGCATTGGGATAGGAATGTGTCCATGATCGTGTTGCTATTTGGATTCAAATAATTTTCTTTTTTTTTTTTTAAGATTTTCACTTTTCAAATTTGGTGCATATGAGAGGTAGGAATTTTATTATTTCTTTCTTTTGGTAAATGATTGCAAATACACTAGATTAACATTAGGAATATTTGTTCAATTCAAAGCATTAGATTTTATGGATTCAATCAATTGTTATGAGGGAATTTTATGAAAATCACATATAGTAATGTTACCATATCAAAATTTCAATTGAGTGGACAACTTCTAAAATTGAATTTGAAAACATAGTGTTGGGTGGATAGGAACCAAAATGGTATCCTTAGAATTTTGAGACTTGAAATTTAAATTTTTAGTGTTCTTGAAGATATTTAATGGTGAAAACACTATTCTCTGGTTCTTGGGTAAAGTTTGGAAATGAGAAATAAGTTGAAATTTGAATGTTTGATGTTAAATTTTGATGTGGAATGATGTAAACACATATGGGATTGGAATTAGACCAATTTTGGATCCATTATCATGATGTTATTGGTGATTGAGTAAATTGTACTTACCATGTGAATGATAGTCAATTGTAATATTGCATTGTGATTTTGTCTTGATTCCTCGTTCATGTAGAATTAGATGATCCTTAGTATTAGGTACTAGTAGGTCTAGGAAGTGGCTCCTAATCATGTCCCTAGCTTGTAAGTGGCACACTAATTGCAATTTGGGGATTCTTGTAATCAAGTGATAACTAAAACTAAAACGTTTGGGTAAAACATTAAATAAGATAATTGGATGACCCTCACATACCTTTAGAACTTGAATAGGATAAGGATGACTTGGGAAGACATGCCCACTCCTTCGGGAGGAGTACTAGGAATTATATGATGAAACATTCTTGTCCATGTGAGAGTGTGCCTACTTTCATGCAGTGACATCCCTTCGAGCACACATGATGACACCCCTTATGTTTGCATGCTAGCATCTAAGTCCTAATGTAGCTTGAACAACACCTTAGAGATATTGTGCTTGTTTCTATCTTGATGATGCTTATGATCATGTTTAATATGTTTTCTCCAAGTATGGTGTGTGTAATCTTACCTATCCCTATATGTATTCATTGTATGGGTCATGTGACAATCTCCATGAGCATGATGCGGTGAACCTAAGGGTTCCACATGGTTGGGTGGAATGAATGAACACCATTGAGGACTAGAGATCTTGGCATTATGGATTGACATTGAGTTCACTCTCTATCTTTCTCTCTCTCTTGCTTTCAAGTTCTTTCAATTATTGCAAATGTAAACTTATGTATATTGAATCAAAGTAATATAATGATGTTAATTGTATATTGTACACTCCTCATGGATGATGATGTGATCAAATGATAAATGAAATGGATTATAGTAGATTTGCTTCTACTAGTGTTGGTACCGAACACAAGATGATTATTGCAATATGTATTGTCATTGATGTCAACCTGATTTCTGAGAATATGTGTTGTCCTTGATGATGTGTTCTTGATGATGGGTAATTGTTGTATGGTCATTTATGTTATTATTCTATCAAGAGGGAAGTGTTGGTAGTGTTGTCATTTGTTGTCAACCTACAATTTTTATTGGTTGTCAAATATGTTTTGGTAAAATATGAGGAGATAGTTATTATTGAATGTAGTTTCTTTGGGTTAAGAATGTCCACCTTGTTGGTGTCTGATGTCTACATTCAATATGATGTGTTAATGGTAATAAGTTGTGGATTTGTAGTATGATGATGATTGTTAGGATGTGTTTTACTTATCTCTAGTGCTCTTGTTTAGGTTAATGTTGTTCTCAAAATGTGATGCAAGAGCATCCCCGGTCTATGAGCAATCTTGAATCAACAAAAGATATTTGCTTTTAGTTTTGTTTTTGTTGCAATTTTTGTGTTTCTTTCAGCATGTTTCGGTAGTTGTTCCTTTTTCGTTGTGGGTCAGGTTTTTGGTTTCTTGGCATGTTTGTGTTCTTTGTTCCAAATGTCCAGTTCATGTGGATCCTTTTACGGGAATTTATTCCTTCCAGAGTGATTCTTTCTTGGTTTCGCAACAGTTTTGAGCTTATCGTCTATGAGAGATTCTTTTTCATGCGAAGATATTTCTTGGCTTGTGGATCTATTTGGCACCTTTCTTGGTGGTTTACACTTTATGTTTGTTCTTGGCAAATGAGATCTTCTCGTTTTGGGGTCGACCTATTTTACATGTTTTAGTTTCCTTCCTAGGTACATGTAATCTTTTGTGGCCGACCCAGATATGTTTCAGATGGTATAGATTGTTGTATGTGATCCTTTGAGAGATATCAAAGTAGTAGTATGATCTAGATTCATGAATTGTAATTTGAATACTTCTTGGAGGTCTGGATGAATTATATTATGGAATGTAGTTGGAACTGGGAATGTGAGCTTGCATGTAACCGGATGTTACCAAATGTTCTATGATGAATATATGATGATGAAGATGTCTGGTTTTCCATTTTCTATGTTGTGTTATTGCATACATCATGTTACTCTTTATGCATGATCTGGATTATCCTCTTTGAAGATCCTCTGAGTTATGGTTGCATCAAATGGTATCAGAGTTGGTTGTGAACCCAGAGGCATTCCTTTGGGTGAATAGATCGTTGATTTGAGGTAGGTTGCTTGTGTGTTCGATAAACTACCAAAAGAGAGGCAATTGAAACCATGTATTTAGATCACGGAGTTGAGACAGTTGCACTGGAGCAAAGGAGGAGATATCGCCAAGAAGGATGAATCCTCAAAGGATAGAACAGATGATGGAAGATTTCAAGAATTAGATGGGGAACAAAATATGAAACGCATTGGCTAGTTTGTGAGGGAATCTAGAATCAGAGGATGAGTATGAAGAGGGAGGAGAAGAGCTTGAGGCCAAAGAGGCTAAAGGACTGATATAAAAAGGAGAAGAAATATTTCTTAGGGCGGTGTGATGCAGAGGTCGGCAGCAGTAGGGTCATAAACCCACCCACACACCTCTAGTCTTCTTTTCCCGGTTATTTTTGACACGTCAACTGTGAAATCAACTTCTCACCACTAACCGGCTAACACACACTCTTGCCTACTTCCTAAGACCTATCAAGATCTTCTACAATGATTATTTGAAGCGCAAGACAAGTATTCATTTTTGGGGACTAGACAAGCCTACCAATATAGGTCTACCGATACAGGTTTCACAGTTTTACTAGTACAGGTTTCACAGACTTATTGACACAGGTCTACCAGTTAGTAGCCCTATTTCACTGTCTTTTGGGACTTCCCTCCAAAAAAATCCAAACTATACTTTAACCAAATTTAGGTTTCAGACACCCTTTTAGGACCACTATCAGATTCAAAAGGATTGGATTTTCACCCTATTCCTGCACTCTTCAACACCTACTTGGTTACATGCCTAATTGATCAGGTTAGACCGGTCTCACAAAAGAGGTATAGAGAATGGGATCACATGAAGGTTACAACTTTTCGGGAAATTTATCCTATGTTCAAATACCCAATTTCAGCACTTCAACTCATCATCTCATCATTGTTAATTGTCTACTGAAAGAAACTCATCTAATCTAATCTAAACCCTCAACCGGTTTAGACTAGGGTTTGGTGGTACTATACCAACCAACTCCTCTGACCTCAACCCTCTAGAATCTCAAAATACACATTCCTAACTAGTATCATACCCATGGCCATTGGATCCCAATAAGTATACTGTGAGTTAGGGTCTTATTTGCATTGTAACCTTGGAAAATGGAGGGTTTCAACCTGCAGAAAATAAATGTTTGTAACTTATACTAAACTTTACTTAAAGAGGTCAGACTAGATGCATTGGGAAGGTGTTTTAGATTTATTCCTAACCAGATCAAAACTTCATCAGTAATTCTCGCACTCTGTACAAATCGTACGAAAAAAAATTTGTATGGCGAAATCAAATTTGTCTTATTTACCTTCACCAAACTTTACAAAACCTTCAACACACCTTCCTATGGTTGTCCACATATATATAAACCTCTTCCAACATCCATAACCAAATTTTGAATAGTTAAGACCGTTGGAGAAGTAGTTGTCATCCTATCAGCAACTTAGAAAAGTTGCTTGACAACAAATGCAACATTTTGCAATTTAGAACAACACCGGTTATTAACTACCTAGACCTTATGGAAACACATCCAAGGTCATTATTTACTCCAACACCTAAGACAACATCCTAGCCATACTAACTTTGACAAAATCCAAATTCCAAGCCTTCATGGCCTAATAGACCTCTAGGTTTATATGCTCACCTAAGAGATTATTGACCATACAAAATAGGCATTTAGTTACATCAAGGCTGATCATTGATCCAACCCACAATTACATCATAAATGAACCTATAGACAACACCACATGCTTGAAAATTAGCTATCTAATGAAATGTTCTCTGCACCATACTCTCAAGCCCAAAAGAAACTCAAGTCCCTTGAGTTGGGATGTCTATAAAGAAAGTTCCAGTCTTCTCAATGGTCTTAGAAGTCATCCATGTAGCATCCTCTAAAGGTTGATTCTTCCATTTGACTAGCTACTCCAAGTAAGTCTTCCTCTAGGTTTGCTTGTTGATCCTTTGATCCCAAATACATTCAATTTCAGGTTTGGGTTGTGGGGGAAGTCATTCTATCATGTTTGCAATAAAGGAATCAAATTTACTTGCAACACAAACATCATCAACAACACCCTTATATGCATATATATCAGAAACATTAAATATAGGTGACATACCCACTTTCAGGGGTAGGTCTATTTTGTATGCATTGTTCCCACATCGTTTGAGGATCTTAAAAGGACCTATCTTCTTCATGTGCAATTTGGTTTACTTCTCCTTAGGGAGTCTTGATTTATTGAGATGGATCATTACCGAATCTCCTACTGTAAATTGAACATCTCTCCTTTTGAGGTCTGTTACTTGCTTGTATTTCTCAGAGGTATGAATCAGATTATCTTTGATTTGTTGGTGTATATCCTTCATGACATCAGAAAATTCATTTGCCTGAGAAATTCTTCTATCAATATTCTTCACATATCTAAGTTCAAGAATACCCCTGGGATGTGTACCATACACAATTTGGAAAGGGCTTAACCCTATACTTTCGTTCACAGAGTCATTATAGGAAAATTTTGCCTGTGGAAGAATGGTATCCCAAGTAGTTCCATGTTCCTTGGTCAAGCACTGTAACAAGTTTCCAAGGGACCTATTTATGACCTTATTCTTTCCATCAAATTGAGGGTGATATGCAGAAGAGAAACACAAGTTAGTCCCCAACTTATGCCACAAAGTTCTCCAAAAGTGTCCTAAGAACTTAGAATCCCTGTCCGAGATAATGCTCAAGGGTAACCCATGAAGTCCGACAATTTCCTTGAAGAATAAACCTGCAATATTAGAAGCATCATGTGTAACCCTGCATGGTAAAAAAATATGCCATCTTTGAAAACCGGTCTACCACAACATAGACACTGTCATAACCTAATTTAGTCCTAGGAAGGCCTAAGACAAAATCCATACTAACTGAATCCCATGGTTTGGTGGGGATTGGTAAAGGAGTATAGAGCCCTACATTTGAACTTGTACCTTTTTCATTTTGATGCACCACACATTCTGAAACAAATTTCCTCACATATGTTTGCATTCTTGGCCAAAAATAAAACCTTCTAACCAACTCAAGTGTCTTATCAAGTCGAAAATGTCATGAAAAACTTCCACAATGTTTTTCTTTGACAATATTCTCCCTCATTGAGCAATTAGGATTACAAAGCTAACTACCCTTGAAAAGTAAACCTTCTTGAAGCATATACTTAGAAAAATCAGTATGTTACCTTTCATTCATATCTTGAAAAACCTCATAAGCCTCCTTGAAATCTTCATCTTCTTGATACATGTCCTTCATAGCAGTGATTCCTATGCTTTCTAATTGAATCTCTTGGATTGCCAAGTTCCTCCTACTAAGGGCATCTGCAACTTTGTTGGCCACTCCCTTCTTATGCTTGATAGTGAATGTGAAAGCTTGAAGGTACTCCATCCATTTCACATGCCGGTGATTGAGTTTCTCTTGCCAGTTCAAAAAACTTAAAGCATGGTTGTCAGTGTAAACAACAAATTCCATCGGTAATAGATAATGCCTCCATTTCCTAAGAGATTGTACCAAGGCATACATCTCTAGATCATAGGTTGAATATTTCTATTTTGCTTCATTTAATTTTGTTGGTGTAAATAATTATTCATCGTGGATATTATTACACCTTACTTAAGTTTACTTAGGTACATGCATTTCATAGTAGTTTGGGTATGAGACACTTGGGTGTTTGTGCCACATTGGGATAGTGTGTGTAGGAGAATTTCCACCTTTTATGGTGTGATATTGTTGTTACACTCCACATTCAGTGGGTGATCCACCTCATGTGAAATATTATATTGTTTCTCCTACCTACCCACACCTATTTCCTACCTACCCTTGTTTCTTATTGAGCTGCATGTCATGTTTGTGTGCTCACATATCCATATAGCCTTGCCTATATAAGCAAGCTCATATTCATTGTATGTAACGATTGATGATCCAGTTGATCAATATTTTCATCTTGATAGAATACAGTTTATTTCTATCATATATTTTATCTCTCTTATTTGTGCTTTCCATTGCCTCTTGATCTTGGCAAAATATCACATGGTATCAGAGCCATTAGAGTGTCATTGGTTTGCCAATTGAGAGAAATTTGATGCTATTTGGGGTTGTGTATTTTGGAGTTTTCTATTGCAGGTTATTATTGAAGCTTGATGGGTCAAATATGAGGTTACCATTGGATTGAGGAGGACCAAGAAAGTCATTTTTGCCTTTTGTTTCATCCAAATCGAACTTCAGAGGCCAAATCTAGAGGCATTTCAAGTTTGACGCTGTGGCAGAAATTTTCCAGAAATTATAATTTTGCAGACATTTTTCAAATAGTGATATCTCACTCATCCGGACTCTTTTTTTCGAGCAATTTTTTTTTGGGGGGGGGTAGAATTTCATGATCTATACAGTGGTGCAGGAGTTTTCTAATTTTTGGATACATGTGTTTTAGAAATTGTGAAATCCCAATTTTTACAACTTTGGAGGCTTTGTTTGGGCTCATATGGACTCCTTTTCAGGTGCTGTTTTTTTTTAAAGTGCATATTTTTTCATCTACTTTCATAATCTGTCATCTATTTGTAGTGATTTTAAGTAGAAATTGTACTTTCAGTATTTGGCCATTTTTGGCATATTTGGTACTCGCATTTTGCTTGGATCTCAGTTTAGATCACTAGCAGTATTTGTTGAAGTCTCTTAGATCTCATTTTGAGAAGCTGTAAATTGAAATCAGAAGTCCACTTTGCCTTGTTTTTCAAGTGGCCCATTGTATATGCACTAAGTATAAAGTGCCAAAATCACCATTTTGGGGGGGTTTCTTGTGTGATTGTGCCTCTCTCTATCTTGTGTTTTTTCATTTTGGTGCTATGGGTTCTCCTAAATTTCCACTTTTAACTCCTCATAATTATGCATCATGGAAGATTAAGGAATGGAGTAAACTAATGGAAAAAGGACTCATTCATTATGTAAATGAAACTATTATAGCACCACCTGATCCTAAGGCTGATCCTAATGCTCAAATTGAATGGCTTACTAAGAATGCTATGGCACTTGGAACTCTTAGAAAGTATGTATTAGATGGCCTCATTTTTCACATTGATAAGTGTACAACAATTAAGGAGGCTTGGGATATTTTTAAGAAATTGTATGGTCAAGCTGATGAGATTAAGGGCTACAAGCTTGATAGTGAACTCACAACTTTGGATCCCAAATATTTTAATACAATCTAAGATTATGTCACAAAAGAAACTGAGCTAATAGCAAAGCTAAAGGATTGTGGAATTGACAAAAAGGATGCTCAATTGGTTTATAACTTGTTGGATAAGCTTCCTTCAGAGTATGCAGCCTTTGTATCTAGCTTTCACACCCATAGGTTAGCTCAAGGTTCCTCATACACTTCTCCCTCATTTGATTCATTCATGGAGATGTTGATACTTGAGCAAACTAAGTTGACCACGATGGGGATTCTCAAATCTTCAAAGTCACAAGCTTTGGTGGCTAACAAAGGGAATAAAAGTAATCAAGGAAAAGGCAAGAATCAAAAGCAACCTAAGTCAAAACCACAACAAGATGGAGCACAATCTTCCTTTCCACAACAAGGTGATACACCATTCTCACCTAAGAGGAAATCATATAGGGACAATCTTTTTTGTGGATATTGCAAGAAGTCAAGACATGATGAACATCATTGTTATAAGAAGGATATTGACGAGTTGAAGAATCTTCTTGAGAAGAATAGAATCAACCTACCTTCTAGAATGTCTAGATCAGCTTCTTCTTCCAAGGATAAAGGAAAGGATCACTCTTTTGGGACAGATAAAGGAAAGGGACAAGCTGTTTGTGCTACTACAAGTCATGATTCAGGGAGATGGCTTCTAGATTCAAGGGCTTCTCATCATATGGCATCTTTGCAATCTATGTTTTCTACATTTGAGCCTTACCACATGCTGCAGATTTTTATGGGCAATCATACATACAAGGATGTGATTGGGAAAGGATCTATTGCCATTGGGGATAACTCCTTCAATGATGTGTTGTGTATACCCCACTTGACAAATAATCTTCTTTCCCTCTATCAAATCACACATGGGGCAACTAAGAAAACTATGGAGCTCACACCTGATTCAGTTATCATTAGAGACTTGGAGAGTGGAGCTATCATTGCGACTGGGGTGGTTGATCATGCATCTCGTTTGTACTCTTTTTCACATTTTTCTCCTATTGATGAGGTTGATTCTTCGTATGTTGATGATTCAGATTTTGAGAACTTTGGGCATTTGAACTTGGGGATTCTCACATGTGACCCCGTTCTTGAGCCTTGCATTTTATCTCCTTCTATTGATATCACACCACCTATTGCACTTGATGATGCAACTAGTGCGACAATTTTGCCTTCTTATGATTCAGTGCAGCAGGATATTACATGTCTTCCAGCTTCAGTTGATTCGGATGCCTACTTAACGAACATTGTAGGTTTATTTGTGGACTCCTACATTAAAGATTTGGGAGACACCATTGATGACATTCATCTTCTCTTTGATGAAGACGATCCTTCTTTGATTGTTGTGAGGGATCACTCTGACCCTCTTGTGCATTCTCTACATGATCAATCTTTAGAGGTTGACATTATTGTGGATACTTTTATACAACACTTGGAGGAGGTCTCTTTATCTTTTGAGGAGACATATGAGTCTTTGGATATTGTTCTACATTCATCTCCACTAGATCTTAGAGTGCCTTTTTCAATAGTGTGGCACAGTTTACCACCTTTGGAGGGGGTACCTTTTAGCATCAACATGGGGACACTTGAGCAATTTTCAGAGATTCCTTTCATCATGAGTATTTTTTCTCCATCTTCCTTTCATGGTTGGGGAGACTTTTTGGATCCACCTTTGGTTTTGTTTGTTCCTAAGGGGAGGAATGTTGTTTGACGTCATGGAGTAGTTTCTTCATTCATCTTCGAGCTTCTATCATTGGTGCAGATTCCAAATTGAGGGGAGGCTTCCTAGTCTCTCTTCTTCTTCTCTCATATGGGGGGGACTTTTTCCTCACATGGGGTTTTGTCCTTCACATACTTCTATGAGAGTTCTTTGTATCTATTTTTCATCTCTCTTTTGGGGGAGGGTTTTTTCCCATTGGGTTTTTCTCTCTTTCCCTTCTTTGTGAGAGATTTCCTTGCATTGGTTTTCATGCATTTGCATTTGTACATGGATACCTAAGATGGCCTCATAGCTGGGACCCATCTTGCATTGCTTAGTTGCATTGTAGACTTAAGTGCATTCCCCTAAGTTGCACTCAAGGGGGGGTGTTGGTGTAAATAATTATTCATCTTGGATATTATTACACCTTACTTAAGTTTACTTAGATACATGCATTTCATAGTAGTTTGGGTATGAGACACTTGGGTGTTTGTGCCACATTGGGATAGTGTGTGTAGGAGAATTTTCACCTTTTATGGTGTGATATTGTTGTTACACTCCATATTCAGCAGGTGATCCACCTCATGTGGAATATTATATTGTTTCTCCTACCTACCCTTATTTCTTATTGAGCCACATGTCATGTTTGTGTGCTCACATATCCATATAGCCTTTCCTATATAAGCAGGCTCATATTCATTGTATGTAACGATTTATGATCCAGTTGATTAGTATTTTCATCTTGATAGAATACAGTTTATTTCTATCATATATTTTGTCTCTCTTATTTGTGCTTTCCATTGCCTCTTGATCTTGGCAAAATCTCACAAATTTCTCACTAAAAAAGGCCACGGGCCTACCCTCCTAACTCAAGATTCCTCCTATAGCTTTCTTAGATATATCACATTCAATAGTGAATACCTTATGAAAATCAGCAAGGACTAAGATGGGTTGTTCTGCAATCTTTGTTTTCAAATACTCAAAAGACTTGTTGGCTTCATCATTCCAAGAAAATTGACACTTTTTTCCACCCTTGATGGTATCTATCATAGGAGCACTAACCCCACTGAAATTTCTTATAAATTTCTTATAAAAAGTTGCTAAGCCATGAAAACTTTTTGCCTCACTTGCAGATCTAGGTGTGGGCCAATTGAGGATTGTCTCCACCTTCGATGGATCTGTTCTCAGATTACCTTTAGAAACAACAAATCCAAGAAACACCAATTCCTCCTGTAATAAGACACACTTGTCCAAATTGACCTTCAATTGCTCCTCATGCAACCTTTTCAATACCAAATCCAAGTGCATCAAATGTGCATTTTTATCCATACTGAAAATCAATATATCATCTAATTATACTACCACAAAATGATTGATAAAGCGTTTAAGAACCTCATTTATTAACCTTGTAAAGGTATTAGGGGCATTGGAAAGTCCAAATGGCATTTCCATCCATTGAAACAAACCTTCATTAGTTTTAAATGTTGTCTTCCATTGGTCTCCATCTCTGGTCCTAATTTGGTGATAGCCACTTTTCAAGTCTATTTTGGAGTAGTACTTGACCCCTCCTAGACAATCCATCAAATCCTCTATTCTCATCATTGGGAACCTATATCTGATTGTTATTTTTTTGATATCCCTAGAGTCGGTGCACAACCTCCATGTCCCTTCTTTCTTAGGAGCTAACACTATAGGGACTCGACATGGGCTCATACTCTTTCTAATGAACCCTTTCTCAAGTAACTCTTGGATCTATCTTGCAACTTTTACCTTTTGTTCAAGGGTCAATTTATAGGATTCCTTGTTAGGTAGGGTATCACCCGGTATAAGGTCTATGCAATGAATGATTTCTCTTTGAAGTGGTAGAGTATATGTGGTATTGTCTGCAACAATTCCCTTGTACTTATCTAGTAGGTCTTGAACCTCCTTAGGCCCTAGTTTCCCTTTTTCCTCATGGCTCTTAGACTGCTTCTTAGGTTAATCCCTAGGCTTGACAATTATGGTAAAACAAGGAGTATCCTTCTCCTTCAAATCCCTCATGAATTCTTTCTCATCTACCAACATGACACTAGTCACAATGTGTTTGTCCTTACTGTCATCCAGGAGAGGGGTCATGGTAAAATTGTTTGCATTTTTTGTGATGGTGTAGACATTCCTTCTACCCTCATTCCTAGAATCTACATCATATTGCCAAGGCCTACCAAGTAACAAATAATAAGCATCCATTTCTACCACATCACACAACACTCTATCCTTATATTCACCAATTGAAAAATCCACCCAAACTTGTTCACTAATTAACACTTGTTGTCCCTTATTCAACCAAGATACCTTATAGGGGTAGGGATGAGGTATTCTTTGCAAGTTAATATTAGTAACCATTTCAATAGAATCTATGTTATCTATGGATCTATAATCTACAATGATCTTACAAACGTTACCTTGTACCTTGCAGATGGTTCTGAAAAAGAGACTTCCTCTGGGGTGGTTCTTTGTTGATTGGTTCCTTCAAGAGAGTCCTTTTTATCATCAAGAGCTCTCCTTTCTCTGGGTCCACAGACTTTGAAGTTGATGTATGGTAGGAGGTCATGCTCTAACTATCTTCCTCTTGAATCAAATGTGCTCCCCTTTCACCCCCTTGACCACCATTTCCTTGCTTCTCTAGACACTTAAAGGATTGATGTCCCACATGGTTATAAGAGAAACACCTACCGATGAAAACACTAGGTCCTCTTCCACCAAATCTTCCTCTTCCATTTTCTCTTCTCCCTCTAAAACTACCTTTGTTCCTTGATTCTCCCTCATGTTCTCGATTGCTGGTTTCTCCTTGGGTTTTATAGTACGATCCTCTACCATTGAATCTGCCTTTACCTCTTAAATTTATACCCCTTCCTCTATTATGGTGTTCTCCTCATCTTTTTTGCTTCTCCTCAATCCTAAGTGTCATTTGATAACACTTATGCACTGATTAGGGATTAAACAAATTGAGTTCATCTTGAATGTTAAACTTAAGGCCATTTGTGTAGCTTTCTATCTTTTGTGTCTCACTCTCTGGTATCTTTGCTTTGAGTGTCATTCTGTGGAACTCCTCAGTGTAGAAACTAACATCCAGATCTGTTTGCCTCAAATTTTGTAGTTTCTTATGTAGGATTATCTCATAATCCTCAGGAACAAACTACTTCTTAACTTCTGACACCATCCTCTTCCATGAAGTGATGAGGTTCTTACCTTCCACCATTATTTCCCTTTGTAGGACATTCAACCAACTAAGGGTCGGGCCTTTCAATTTTGACTTAGCCACCTTTACTCTTTGGTTATCCTTCACCCCCTTATATTCAAAATAGTTTTCTAAGGCCTCAATTTAGTCCATGCACTCCGCTGGATTCATCTTCCCTTGAAACATAGGTAATTCTGCCTTAGTGTCTCTTCCACCTACTTTCTTAAGGGCTTCAATGAATTGCCTTTGATCTGTTGGTACAGCTGGATCCTCTCCTTGTTCTTCTTGTTCTTCTTCTGATTTTGAGTCGACTTCCTTCCTAGCCTGATCCTTCTTCAACTTTGCTAGTTCTACTTCCATCCTTTTGTTCTTGGCTACTTGCTCCGTCACTATCCTAGCCAATTCCACATTGGTGACTCTAGAGGGCATCTCTTCTTCACCTTGTCCCTCTATTAGATCTCCCATGGTTCAAACTCTTCCCAAGTTCTTCTAGAGCTCTGATACCACCTGATGCAGAGGTCGGTAGCAGTAGGGTGATAAACCCACCCACACACCTTTGGTCTTCTTTTCCCTGTTATGTTTCATACCTCAACTGTGAAATCAACTTCAAACCAAATGCATTGGGAAGGTGTTTTAGAGTTATTCCTAACCAGATAAAAACTTCATTAGTAATTCTCACACTTTGTACAAATCATACGGAAAAATCTCTGTATGGCGAAATCAAATTTGTCTTATTTACTTTCTCCACCAAACTTTACAAAACCTTCAACACACCTTCCTATGGTTGTCCACATATATATAAACCTCTTCCAACGTCCATAACAAACTTTTGAATAGTTAGGACCGTTGGAGAAGTAGTTGTCATCCTACCGGCAACTTTGAAAAGTTGCTTGACAACAAATACAACATTTTGCAATTTAGAACAACACCGGTTATTAATTGCCTAGACCTTATGGAAACACATCCAAGGTCATTATTTACTCCAACACCTAAGACAACATCCTAGACATACTAACTTAGATAAAATCTAAATTCGAAGCCTTCATGGCCTAATAGACCTCTAGGTTTATATCCTCACCTAAGAGATTATTGACCATACCAAATAGGCATTCATTTACATCAAGGTTGATCATTGATCCAACCCACAATTACATCATAAACGAACCTATAGACAACACCATGTGCTTGAAAATTAGTTGTGTAATGAAATGTACTATGCACCATGGTGGCACAAGTGTGTGAATTTCATAAAGTTGAGGTTTCTAACTTTTGGGGTTCATTGAATCCAGAAGACCTGATAGACTGGATCAAAGAGTTGGAGGACTAATTCGAGTTTAAAGATGTTAAGGACCCAAAGAGAGTCCGGTTAGCACAAACTAAGTTGAAAGGGCATGTTTCTTTATGGTGGAAAGAATTGCAAAGAGATAGAGTGGAGAACAGTGAGATGAAAATCACCCAGTGGAAGCAAATGGTCAGGAGATTGAAGGCTAAATTCATTCTGGGAGACTATGAGTTTGAGATATTCAAGAGGTCGCATAACCTGAAGTAAAAGGACATGATTATGAAGGAGTACACTGAATAATTCTACAAGGTGATGATTAGATTCGGACACCGAGAGATGGATAGGGAGAAGATGGCTATATACATAGATGTACTCTAACTTAACATCTAGGATGAGATGAGTAAGTTGAAGATTTCTATAGTTGAGGAGGCTTATCAATATGCATTAAAGGCTAAAGATAAAGTGAAAAGGAGACAACAAAATAACCCTAGGGGAAAGGAGAGATATAAGGGGTAGGTGAATGGTAGTATAGAGAAGCATAATGTTGGAGAAGAACCAAAATATAAATGGAATAAAGAATCAGATCAAAAGACACAGAGAAAAGGTAGTGGTAGTAGCAGTGGAGAATTTTTAGGTAGATGTTTTAAGTGTGGAGAAACCAGACATGGATCTTTTGACTATAAGAAAGGAATGACAAGGAATTGCATGGCAAATGAGGATCAGGAAGCTAGAGTTACCAGAGAGAATGTGTTAGAACCTGAGTAGGGAGAGTCCCTTTTTTTTAGAAGAGTCTTGATGGAGCAGAGTAGTGAGGATACCAAACCTACTCAGAGGAAGAATATTTTTTGGATTGTTTGAAAATTAGGTTGTAAGTGTTGTAAGGTTATTGTGGATACAAGAAGTACTAATAATTTGGTGTCAGAGGAGATGATAGTGAATCTTTGTTTGAAGAGACTTGAGCATCCTAGCCCTTACAAAGTGTGTTGGTTGCAAGATGATAAGAAGATAGAAGTGAAAGAGTAGTGTTTGGTGAATTTTAATATTGGACCTTTTAGGTATGAAGTCTTGTGTGACGTTTTGCCTATGAGTGCTTGTCATGTTTGTTGGGTAGACCTTGGAAATTTGATAGAGGAGCTATTTATGATTGTAGAAGAAACATGATCACTATTGAGAAGGATGGGCAAAATTTTACTTTGGCTTCTTTGAAGGAGGAGGAGAAGGCAATGAAAAATTTGAGTCTTGTGAAGAGTTATAGTGTTGAGAAGTAGGTTGCAGAGGATACAGCGGATGGTGGCATGGATTTGCAAAAGGATCTAGTGGATAGGTCTGATAGCAAGGTGGTACCAAATGGCAGTCAAATTAAGGTGATGATGGCAGACCATATGAAATTTTATGGTAGAAATAAATCAGAGTTATAGAAGAAAGAGAGAAAAAGTCAAAGACAATGTGCAGGTATGAAGCAAGTAAAGGGAGATAAAGAGAAACATAAGCTAGAGAATCTGGTTAAGGTTCAAGAACAAGTTAGGAAGAAGTTTGTAGACAAAGAAGACATTTGGGTCAGAAATGAGCATGCGATTATATCCCAAATCCTTTTTGATGTTCATGAGTTGCCTCTCATGGAACATCTTTTTCTACCTGGGGTGTCTAATGCAGGAGCATCCCCGGTCTATGAGAAATCTTGCATCAACCAAAAATATTTGCTTTTAATTTTGTTCTTGTTGTAGTTTTTGTGTTTCTTTTAGCATGTTCTAGTAGTTGTTCCTTTTTCCCTGTAGATCAAATTTCTGGTTTCTTGGCATTTTTGTGTTCTTTGTTCTAGATTTCCAGTTCATTTGGATCCTTTTCTGCAAATTTATTCCTTCCAGAGTGACTGTTTCTTGGTTCTAGAGCAGTTTTGAGCTTATCGTCTATGTTGGAGATTCCTTCTCGTGTGGACTGATTTCTTGGCTTGCAGATCTATTTGGCACCTTGCTTGATGTTGTTGGGCCCTTGGCCAACCTTTCTTGGTGGTCTACACTTCATGTTTGTTCTTGGCAGATGAGATCTTCACATTTTGGGGCTGACCTATTTTACACATTTCATTTTCCTTCCTTAGTACATGTAATCTTTTGTAGTCGGCCCGAATATGTTCTAGATGGTATATATATTATTGTATGTGATCCTTTGAGAGATATCAAAGTAGTATGATGATCTAGATTCATGAATTGTAATTCAGATACTTCTTGGAGGTCCGAATGAATTATATTATGGAATGTAGTCTGTAACTGGGCATGTGAGTCTGTATGTAACCAGATGTTCTATGATGAATATATGATGATGTAGATGTTTGTTTTTCCATTTTTTATGTCCTATGTTATTTCTTACGTTGTGTTACTCTTGCTGCATGATCTAGATTGTCCTCTTTGAGGATCCTTTGGGTTATGGTTGCGTTAGAATATTTGCAGTATGAGATGTGATATGCAAGAAAGAGTATTTAAAGTCTAGCTAGAAGAATGCTCTACATTCCTCCATATTTGAGAATTTGGTCTTGTATATTTGCACATGATGTTTATTCTCTAGAGACATTTCACTACTATATTTTTTAGGTTCCTAGTGTTGTAGCTGAAGTGGTTAATGACTATTGCTTGCTAATAGTTTGGTTGTTTGTTAGAAGCAAATTTGATTGGTTCGAAAAATGCTCCACTTTGATGTTTTAGGTGTTGCGACTGGGAGGACATACTTTTAATGTTTGTGCATTGTCTCAGTTCCATTTTTAGGTGTTGAGGTGTTCTACAAGAATATTTATTGATGTTCTATTTAGGACCGAGTTTCGTGGCATTTTAGCAATATAGTTATATGTATTTGTTTGTGTTGCACCAACATGTTTAGATGATATAGTGAGAAATAAGTATTTGTGAATGATGTTGGATGTTCTAGGAATTGTGTGCTCCATTGTATTGGATGATCAAGTTGGTGCTACATTGTGTTTAATGTTATTTTTTAGGGTAATTGTTCTGGTTTGCCCGTTAGAGTTTTGTTTTCCAACTTGTACTATGATCTGAATGATATATGTCGACTTTGGAGAGTGTGTTAAGTTGTATTTGGATCTTACCTTTGGTATGTGGGGATCCATGTTGAGTTAATTCATTTGAATGCTATTTTTTTGGGGTCTAATGGCTATGTGCTACATTATTTATCTACACATTACCTAGTTGTCATCCTTGGATGATGTGCGCTAGCATGTGTATTATTTGAAGCTGCTTAGAGAAGTGTAATATGATGTTTTATTTCCTTTCAATCTCCTTGATTAGACCTCATTCACTATAATTATGTTTGGTGGCCGACTTAGTAGGACCTATGTGATGCATCCATAACCTGTAAATCCTCAAAAGAGAACTGACCGACATATGCAACAAGAGTAACACAACGAAAGCAACAAGAAAACATAGATTACAGAAACATATCATATTATTATCTTAGAAACTCCATCAACCAACCGATTATCATCATACAACCATCATAGAACATCTGGTAGTCAACCGGTTACATGTAGGCTACAAGCTAGATACAATCCATCTGGAACTCTCGAAGTCAACTAGATCACTAATCACGAATCTAAATCTTCATTCTGATTTCTACTTCCCTTGTCCTACAAATGACTACATAATACCCTATATATACCCTTTGGAACATATCTGGGTTGGCCACAAAATATTACTGTAGTGTCCTAAAATTGCGACACTTGCAATTTCAACCGCATTTGGGTCTTCACGATGGCGACGCAACACTGAACCTGAATGGAGACCCCGAAACTTGTTCACGACATCAAAAACTGCATTTTTCCAGCACCCTGGCCTGATCCTCCTTGCACCCTGCTGTCTCGGGAGGTGGGACCAGAGCGCCTAGCGCCCTGGTCCTTTAGGACCAAGGCACCCAGCGCCCTGGTCCCTAGCCCTATTTTGGGCCCAGTCTCTTATGGGGCTTCAGGTCTTTTAGTTTGCAAATTGGAAAATATTGTTTCCTGGTCAGCCTAAGGTCAGAAAAATCAGTCTTTCAACCCTAATCGACAAGTATATAAACTACATTTCCTCTCCCATTTTGGGATAGATGGGAAAAAAGACGGAAGCAATATTCAAACATTCAAGCATTCAAGCATTCAAGCATTCCTTCAAGCAATTGATCATTCTAAGTCTCCATTCAAGGTTAAGTGTTGCATTCAAGACAAGGATTCAACCATTGAAGAGGAGATCACATACCACATACAACATACAACATACAACAAACAACAACATCTACACCTTCGCATGTAAGAATACAAACATTCTTACAACAAGGTACTAGTACTTGTTTTGCATTACAATCATTTACATTTACAGCATTCTCATTTCTTGGTTAATTCCAAAACCGGGGTTTGACCTAAGGGCAAACCCCTAATCCCTAACCCCCCAATCGTCTTCGCTTTTCTGTGTGTAGGTTGCAGGTACGTGGCTGAAATTGAAGATCTGGAATCCTTGTGCAGAGACGAACAGATCCCCCTTCGTTTCGCGGATTTTTCGGAGGACCGTGTGCACGCCAGGCGCCATTGTCCCGTCAACTTTCGCTCAAATTTGTAGGACAGCACCGTCTCGACATTTTACTGCTAATTCCAGGTCCGCAGCTTCATCCTATATCCCTATCTCAGTTTATAAGTGAATCTTTCTCACTTTCTATGCATTCCTAGCTTGATCCTTCTATCTACATTCTTTACAAAAGAGGGTAGCCTTGCTGTCTTAACCCTTGAAACTCATTTAGAATCCAATATTGCATTGTGTGGGATTGGATCTTGTGGGTTTCAACCCCTCTTTTGAATGTAAAGTCTCTCCTAAGTGAAAATCGACAATCCTAAGTGACCCCCCCTTTCCCCTTGGGAGTGGTGGAGGGAACACTTAGGGTTCGCTCGCGATTTTCCGCTTTACATTTTGGTGAACCTGACGTGAACATCCTTTCTGATTATTCATGGTTAGGTCTGAAAATTGGCTTCCTTGATTACATTTCCATGTTTGATCTTTTGCAAATTTTAGAGGTTAATTGCATAAAAACCCTAAATTTTCTTTTTAGTAATTGAGCTTGCGAAATGTTTAATTGTTAATGTTTGTTTCAGATCTACCCTTCTACTACAAATTATCAATTCATATTTGTGCTTTAATTCTGAAAATTAAGTGGTTAAGTGTCAAAACCCTAATTTTAAAATCCTCTTGATTCAACCTTTGACTGACAATTTCACTGATCAAAACATCTCCAAATAAGCTGTAATTTTGGATTCTACAACAAAATCATAATATCTTTCGTCCCTAAAA